>NC_091342.1:21356874-21369374 GCF_038502225.1 Cherax quadricarinatus | reverse complement strand
TAAAGGTAAGTGGCCTAACCACTTTGGTGCATTTTAATAAAGGTGTGTGTGTAGTGTTACTCGTGAAAATCATAGGATGGGGTAGTTATTTTAACATGTTTATTATACACCACATACCCATCCTGTGGGCGGTAGTCAAAAGATTACAGAGGTACATAATTGGTTCAGGGACTGGACTCCAAAGTTTTGGTAGCTGAGCAAGTTACAAAGGTAGTGAACTAGATCTGGTCACAATCGTGACCAAGTACAAAGGTAATGAGCTCCAGGTAGAGCTGGTTACAATCATGACAAGTTTCAAAGGTAATGAATCGTGAGGATGGAGTATACCACACTACCCATCAGCATCACATATTGTGTTGCATACAAGCATGGTGATGAGTTGGTAGGAGGTATAGATTTTATTGCCTTTTTTTCATGCAGAAAGTTGATTATAGGGTGCCTGCTGGAGTTGATGGTTGCAGGGCACTTAATGGAGGCTGGCTGCTCTCCTGGAGTTGTTGGTTGGCCGAGCTATTTCTGAGGTGATGTCCTGCCGTACGAGGTTTGCAGATGTTACATGGTTAGATGTAAGTGCTACTTGGTTAGAAGCAAGGTCTCCATAGATTGGGGCAGTTTTATCCTTACTGGACATAGAATGGCTCTGACAGTACCCATTCTTCTATATCTTCAGGGAGATCACTCAGGATCTTTGGTCTAGGGAAGTCCTACTTGTTGGAGGGATATCCTGTGGGTCCTATGGGGAGGTGTGTTGATGTGGTCGGTGGTGTTCGGTGGTTGGGGGAGGGCTTTCTCTTTCTGGTATGTAGAGTTATTGCATGTCATGTAACTGTCTCTTCAGTTTATCTAGCCTAATATTTATTGTGCCGATCTCCTGTTGGATGCGTAGATCTTCCATTTTGATTCTATCCCTCTGCCTGGTGCCTGTGATAAAGCGGAGTTAGGAACTAATACAAATGATGCATTTCTCGCAGGCAAGTTGGATGATTTGAGGTAGATAGGACAATGAATAGGTCATCTAGATGGATGCTCACGTTCTGTCACACAAATATATATATGTCGTGCCGAATAGGCAGAATTTGCGATCTTGGCTTAAATAGCAAAGCTCATCTTGCCATATAGGACAAGCGAAAATTTGTGTATGCAATAATTTCGACAAAATCATTCTGAACCTAACGAAAAAATACATTTGATTGTGTTTGTTTAGTATTAAATTACTGTAAATAAATCTAAAATATATTTAGTTGGGTTAGGCTAAAATAAATTGCTCTTGTTGTAATAAGGTTAGGTAAGTTTTCTAAGATTCTTTTGATGCAAAATTAAATTTTTTTACATTAACATTAATGAAAAAATATATCTTTAAACGTATAAGAGAAAATTTTAGAAAGGACTTAATTTTAAATGAGTTCTTGCTAATTGACCAGTTTTACATATTCGGCACGACATATATATATATATATATATATATATATATATATATATATATATATATATATATATATATATATATACACACACAGTGGAACCTCTGGCCACGAACACTTCCGAACACAAACAAATCGGTTCACGACCAAAAAAATCGCCAAATTTTTGCATCTGGTCACGAACACAGTCGGGTGCTGAACAAACATAGCAGCGCCAATTTTCACATTGTGCCATTTTTCTGCACACGCCAATTTTCCCCACTTCCTGTTATTTGTGTACACCTAACAAAGACCCTCACCTTGTAGTCGATCTCAGACGTGCGTTCCTTTGCTGTGAACTCGAGGATAAGGGATAAAGTACCATCCTTTTATCCCCTCCTGGTTACTTATATTAGAAAAAACGTAGTGTAGTACAGTGCTGTGATATACACTCGTAATGCACCATAAAACTAAATAAGTTTATTCAGGTATACACAAATACAGTTACATAGATTATCATACATAGCAGCATACGTGTAGAGAACCTAGGATAACCCCAAAAAATCATAGTGACTAATTTTCTAGATTTTTTTTTCAGTGCGCGCTAGTTTTCGTGACTTATCTTGGAAGTAAGTTATTCATAAATTACAGTAATTACGACCGTGATAAATTCGGATTAGCAATGTTTTTATCAGCAGGTAGGTAGTGCACAGCTTTTCGCAGTGCCAGTAACGGCTAGGGCTTGCCATATATGATTTCTAGTAAAAAAAATTTTCTTAGTTGTTTGTTGGGCTATCTTATTGAAACTTGTGAAATGTATGATGGAAAGATGCCTCTTAACGTACAACAAAAATGAAGGAAATCAGAGGATAAATAACGGAGTTCACCTCGCTGTTTACAGCGACCGTTGGGGTCTAGAACGGACTTGTGCAATGTTAGTTTTCTCTGTTGTTCAACGTTTTCTCAGTGTTATTCAAGGTTTTTACATTTAGTTTACTATTACACTGTGCATTTTATGGTATAATTAACTATTTTGGGCTTAAAAATCTTAAAACAATGTTTCCATACAGTTCGTACGGGTCTGGAATGGATTAAACGTATTTACATACAATCCAATAGGGAAATTAGGTTCGAGTCACGACCAAATCGGGTCGCGACCATAGTTCTGGAACAAATTATGGTCGTGACCAGAGGTTCCACTGTATATATATTCTCTCCATGGGGAAGTAGAGAAGAATTCTTCCTCTGTCAGCAATGTGTGTGGTAAGAGGCGATTACAATAGCAGGAGCAAGGGCTAGTAACCCCTTTTCGTGAAAGCGTTTCTTTTTTAGGTCACCTTGCCTCGGTGGGAGACGGCTGGTGTGTTAAAAAGCGTTGTCTACAGCCAGAGAGGTCCCCCCCCCAAAAAAAAAAAAACACACGGAGTCTTCAATATATATTTTGTTTCCCCTCATGAAATTTACATAATGTAATACAGTTTAATTTTACACAACGTCTTTGTAAGGTCAACCCAAATTTTAAACATTTACCATAAATGAATTATTCGAACTCAGTATTATACTGGTTTTCGACGAGTAAGGTTGTATGGCAAAAAAGAAACGATGGTTTGTAAACATAGTCCGCAAATTTTGGCTGTGAAGTATGACATATACATACACTGTTAAAAATAATTAGTTTTCTATTCAAGTTAATGATCAAACAAAAAGCTACGAATCGACACGTGTATTTATTTGTCCCCCAAAAATACGAACATCCATATTTTTGAGTCGCATGAAAAAAAAAAAAAATAACGCCGCCAATAAATATGAAATTCTTAGTTTTTTCAGTCATTACGTATTTCACATGTTTCCACCTAATATTTACAAAACTACGTATACTGCTGACTAATATGAAAATGGTCGAACATACGAGTAATATTAAAATCAGTAAATTTAATTACAAATATTTATCAACGAAAGGAAACAGCCAGTGTACAGCGACCAATCACAAGTGACGTCAGTGGTGTCTAACAACTTGGTTCACTTATCAAGGGAGAACCGCACCCAACTGTCTGACGTCACCGTCTCAGAAGTCTTACTCATATTTTACCAGGAAACCAGTGGACCTTTAGTTTAAGATTTTACATTAGTCTCCATATTAATTATATTGATTTTTATGAAAACTATATTTAATGTTACGAGACTCACATGGGGAGGGAAAATGGAGGTACAGCTTTAAGTGGGAGCCCAGCGGGAAACTAGCTCTCACGCTGCCTTCCACCACCACACCATCACCACTAAACCACCACACCACAAGACTGCTTCTCACCACTATACTGAACCACCACACCACAAGACTGCTTCTCACCACTATACTGAACCACCACACCACAAGACTGCTTCTCACCACTATACTGAACCACCACACCACAAGACTGCTTCTCACCACTATACTGAACCACCACACCACAAGACTGCTTCTCACCACTATACTGAACCACCACACCACAAGACTGCTTCTCACCACTATACTGAACCACCACACCACCCATCCTAGGGAGCAGCCACAAGATTGCCTCTCACCACTATACTGAACCACCACACCACCCATCCTAGGGAGCAGCCACAAGATTGCCTCTCACCACTATACTAAACCACCACACCACCCATCCTAGGGAGCAGCCACAAGATTGCCTCTCACCACTATACTGAACCACCACACCACCCATCCTAGGGAGCAGCCACAAGATTGCCTCTCACCACTATACTGAACCACCACACCACCCATCCTAGGGAGCAGCCACAAGATTGCCTCTCACCACTATACTGAACCACCACACCACCCATCCTAGGGAGCAGCCACAAGATTGCCTCTCACCACTATACTGAACCACCACACCACCCATCCTAGGGAGCAGCCACAAGATTGCCTCTCACCACTATACTGAACCACCACACCACCCATCCTAGGGAGCAGCCACAAGATTGCCTCTCACCACTATACTAAACCACCACACCACCCATCCTAGGGAGCAGCCACAAGATTGCCTCTCACCACTATACTGAACCACCACACCACCCATCCTAGGGAGCAGCCACAAGATTGCCTCTCACCACTATACTAAACCACCACACCACCCATCCTAGGGAGCAGCCACAAGATTGCCTCTCACCACTATACTGAACCACCACACCACCCATCCTAGGGAGCAGCCACAAGATTGCCTCTCACCACTATACTAAACCACCACACCACCCATCCTAGGGAGCAGCTATAAGACTGCCTCTCACCACTATATTAAATCACCACACCACCCATCCTAGGGAGAAGCTACAAGACTGCCTCTCACCACTATATTAAATCACCACACCACCCATCCTAGGGAGAAGCTACAAGACTGCCTCTCACCACTATATTAAATCACCACACCACCCATCCTAGGGAGAAGCTACAAGACTGCCTCTCACCACTATACTAAACCACCACACCACCCATCCTAGGGAGCAGCTACAAGATTGCCTCTCACCACTATATTAAATCACCATACCACACGTTCATTACCCATCCTGGGAAGCAGCTTCAAAACTGCCTCTAATTACCACCACCAGTCCAACGCCTTAATAGTAAATCACCAGTACTGCATACACCCACAACACTATCACCACAACCTATTCTGGAAACCAGCACTCAAGCTTCCTACCTAGGACTTCCCCACCACCCTCCCCCCAGTATCAATCCCAAAATATTCATCAAAAATTGTCTTAAATATTCTATGGAGGAGCTTGAACACCAGAGTCATCCCAGTTTACTGACAAGAGCCTCACTCCATAAAGATGGCAGTAGAGCAATTGTAAAAAGCAATAGACCGATAGCACTGACGTCCCACATTATCAAGATCCTTGAAAGGATCTTAAGCAAGACTGCCAATTACATGGAATCCCAGCAGTTGCACAACCTAGGTCGGCATGGGTTCAGAAGAGGTCGCTCCTGCCTTATGCAACTGCTGGACCGCTACACTGGTCTTGAATACATTGGAAGACAAGCAACAAGCAGATGTTTTGTACACCGACATTGTAAAAACCTTAAACCATAGGGTAATTGCTCACAAAATACGCGTAAGAGGAATAACTGGAAAGATGGGCAGAAGAATGTTTAACCTCGTAACTAAAAGAACCCAAATAGTAATAAGTGGAATGAAATCAGAGGCGGCTACAGCGAAGAGCTATGGTCCTCGAGGCACAGTACTCGTCCCACTTCTTTCTCATATGTGATATAACCAGGAATATAAACCATAGCACTGTATTATTCTTTGCAAACTACCACACCACCACCACCCTGTCAGTGTTAAACTACCACACCACAACCTCAGTGTCAAACTACCATACTACCACACACTCGGTGTCAAATTACCACATCACAGCACCCCCCCCTCAAGTGTCAAAACTGCCACACCACCACCCCCTCAATTACACCAACCCCCTAAACTACCAAAAGACCGACCCCTCAATTACCACCACCACACCCTCAACTACCATACCACCACCCCTTAACTGTCATACCACTCTCTCAACAAAAGCAACGTATATATATATATATATATATATATATATATATATATATATATATATATATATATATATATATATATATAAATATATGTCGTGCCGAATATGTAAAACTGGTCAATTAGCAAGAAGTCATTTAAAATTAAGTTCTTTCTAAAATTTTCTCTTATACGTTTAAAGATATATTTTTTACAATAATGTTGATGTAAAAATTTATAATTTTGCACCAAAAGGAACTTAAAAAACTTACCTAACCTTATTATAACAAAAACAATTTATTTTAGCCTAACCCAACTAAATATATTTTAGATTTGTTTACAATAATTTAATACTAAACAAACACAGTGAAACATGTTTTTTTCGTTAGGCTCAGAATGATTTTGGCGAAATTATTGCATACACAAATTTTCACTTGTCCTATATGGCAAGATGAGCGTTGCTATTTAAGCCAAGATCGCAAGTTCTGCCTATTCGGCACGACACACACACACACACACACACACACACACACACATATATATATATATATATATATATATATATATATATATATATATATATATATATATATCTCGTGGCAAATAGGTAAAACTTGCTATTTTTGAAGGGTTAATTAAATAGCAGCGCTATTCTTGTCGAACAAGGCAAGCTAAAATTTGTGAATGCAATAATTTTGGAATCATTCTGAACCTAACGAAAAAAATTGTATTAAATTATTGTAAACCTACCTAAAATATATTTAGTTGAATTAGGCTAAATTAAATTGCGCTTGTTATAATAAGGTTAGGTAAGTTTTCTAAGGTTCTTTTGGTACAAAACTAATTCTTACATTAACAAAAATGAAAAATATATATCTTGAAACGTATAAGATATAATTTTAGAAAGGTCTAAATTTTAAAAGAGTTCTTGCTAACTGACCAGTTTTACCTATTCGGCACAACATATTTACACACATACACGAGGTATGAGTGTGTGCATATATACTAGGATTTTAATCCCTATTTTAGGAAATAAAATACTCTTGACTGGTAGTGAAGAGGTTACAAGTAGCTTTAATAACTCTCGTGATGCCGATAACTTTAAACCCAATTTTCAAGGTACCCATCAACGTCAAATAACTACAGTCACCACCTACATAAAACTAATAAACCCTTTTTTTTTTTTACCTTAAAGCATGATATCACACCTATCCATCCGCCCACGCTACCATATATGATCACAAACACTAATAACTTCAAGGGAATATATTTCAGTCTGCTACTTGTTACGTAATTATAATGACTCAAGAGGTAATTTTCAAGGAAAAAAACTAACAGGCCGCCCTGTCTTGACTAGCAGGGCTTGCATACAGAGACCAACAGCGTAGTTGATAAGGTCCATACAAAGGAGGCTTAACCTAATCCCTGGCTCAGTGATGGACAGGTGGAAGAGGATGGAGGATACTGCAGGAAAAATGTGGAGGGAAGACGTAGGATGGAAGATGTGGGAAGAAAAATTTTGGGGGAAGATGTGGGATGGGAGATGTGGGATTAATATTATAGCGACAGTTATATAAAGACATAAGTGGAAGGTTGGTAAACTTTTATTCCGATATAGGTTTGTTTCTGCAGGAGCTTGATCAAGCTTGCTGAAGCTCCTGGAGAGAAATATGTCCGTAATAAATGTCTCATTAGGTGTTTTTATGCGTCCTTTTTACCTAATATATTGTCGGTAATTTTACTTAGATTTATAAAGGATGGCGCTGAAGATTAAGAACGCTGCAGTAATTCCTAAAAACGCATAGAAATAGCGGAGATCTGACTGATATGTACAGGTGGAAAATACGAATAGAGAGAATATAAATAACGTGCTCAAAAATATATAATCAAGAAATAGCTGGCAAACAACAGTTATAAGTTAGATAAATTTAAATTGAGAAAGTATATTTAGTAATGTTAGGTCGCAACGGAGATAAATAAAGCTAAGTCTAGTAAGAAAGGTTAATGAAAATGAAAATGTTACGCCTGTCAAGAACATACCTGAAGGCAAAGAATGTGAATAAAAAAATATGAAGACTGTCAAGAACACAGGTAAGAAAAGCAGATGAAAATAAGAAAGTGGAAGGCTGTCAAGAACAAAGGTGTCGTAGCAGTGATGGGAGGAGCAGCAGCAGCAACAACTACCAAGTATTATCTCCACCCTGGAGGGACACTGGCTCCTTCATAACTAGGGCACGACCCGTGACGCAAAATGCACACTAATAACCCCTTGCAATTTGCCTCAAGGACTTGTATGTTGGTGTGGAGTTGGCAACAGTGCCCGCCGCCACCACCTCACACCTCTACGTATACTCACAACACTATCTCTTCCGTTTTACTGTTAATGTTGACATGTCATTCCAGTATCAGCTGATAAGCATCACCGAAGCAACACTGATGCAACACATCACTACAAGTCAATCATCGGGAGAAAAAAAACAATCACATCAGTACAAGTCAATCATCGGGAGAAAAAACTAAGGAACCAAAGTATTGTGAAGAAGATTCAAGTATTATTTCAGTTTTTTATCATGAAATAACAGGCTATACATAACACTTAAATACAAGAAATATTTACCAATAAATCTACATTGTTATTGTTATAATCAGGGGAAAAACGCTCAATTCGTAGGTGTCATATAGCGCATAGGGAATGGGAAGTAATCAGATTCTTTACAAGGCAAGGGATAAGTCCACTTCCTTGGATGAAAAGCCCCCGCCCCCTCATCCGCATCAAGGCACCTCCTTGAGGGGCCTAAATTGTCAAAAGGTAAAAAAAAAAATCATAACTGACTAATACATTAGATACGAAAACTGGACGACATTTCGATCTGTCCTGGGCAATTATTAAATCGCGACTTTAAAACTGATCAGGACTAAAACGTCGTCCGATTTTCATTTACAATTTGTGGTTTAACTGTTAATTGTTCTAGTCACAGCCTTGTGACTTATTCAATTAAAACTTACAAGAAACGAGCAGATGTTCACCTGTCCAAAACGTCGCTCATGGTTCATCATCAATCGCTTGTTTACAAAGTTAAACATTTAACGCAGTATTCTCCAAACTAAGAGTACAATGAAAAATAAAAGCAGTTTCTGAAGCTGGTAGGAGGTACTGGTGTAGAGGAGCTCTGTTTGTGTGTGTGTGTGTGTGGGGGGGGGGAGAGGGAGGAAGTTTTTTTTTTCCAGCGCACTCACTACCCGCCAACTGTTCCTTTCTTAGCACCCACACACTGCACTGACTGACCCTTTCACGCCCACACTAACAACACATCATCAATCTTCCTCCTAAGAGCCCTCTCAATTGAAAAAATATATATCGCAAGCGTGCGTGCAAGCGTTCGTGCGTGCATGCGTGTGTGTGTGTGTGTGTGTGTGTGTACTCACCTAGTTGAGGTTGCGGGGGTCGAGTCCGAGCTCCTGGCCCCTGATCGTGTGTGTGTGTGTGTGTGTGTGTGTGTGTGTGTGTGTGTGTGTGTGAATGTGTGTGTGAATGTGTGTGTGAATGTGTGTGTGAATGTGTGTGTGAATGTGTGTGTGAATGTGTGTGTGAATGTGTGTGTGAATGTGTGTGAATGTGTGTGTGAATGTGTGTGTGTGTGTGTGTGTGTGTGTGTGTGTGTGTGTGTGTGTGTGTGTGAATGTGTGTGTGAATGTGTGTGTGAATGTGTGTGTGAATGTGTGTGTGTGTGTGTGTGTGAATGTGTGTGAATGTGAGTGAGTGAGTGTGTGTGTGTGTGTGTGTGTGTGTGTGTGTGTGTGTGTGTGTGTGAATGTGTGTGTGAATGTGTGTGTGAATGTGTGTGTGAATGTGTGTGTGAATGTGTGTGTGAATGTGTGTGTGAATGTGTGTGAATGTGTGTGTGAATGTGTGTGTGAATGTGTGTGTGTGTGAGTGAGTGAGTGAGTGTGTGTGTGTGTGTGTGTGTGTGTGTGTGTGTGTGTGTGTGTGTGTGTGTGTGTGTGTGTGCGCAACACTTCAGAGGGAACTTATTGGCTGTCTCCTTTAAAAGCATGGTGTGCGTGCACTCGCCAATTTGTGTATGAGGAGAGTTGAGTTTCGGCTCCTGACCCTGCCGTGTGCGTGCATGCGTTCTGGGTATGCAGAACGCATGAACGCATACCAACTTTGCATACTGACTTACACTGCCTATAACAGGAGCTTTTTATCCAAGAGTCCTACACTGTTTTAAGCTACACGATTTCACAGGTGTATACTTTAGTTATTTCAAATGCTACATAGGTCGAGTTTAAAGTTCATTATGCACAAAATGCTTGGTAATGCTGAGGAAGGACCTGTATCAACGATGTAGCACGTTAGTCCTTGTATCGAGGTGGGAGGAAGATTTGGAATCATCCTTGCTGAAGAGTAACCAATAGTGAAAGTATAGGTACATCTGTATTAGGGAACTCTTGTGAGGGGCAACCAGTCCTGCTTCAGGCCATATCCTTGGCAAAACTGTGTTATGCAAAACACACCATTTATTTTAATTAGTGCTGCAGCAACACAACCAACGTGTTAAAATTTAAGTAATAAAAAATTAAATGATCCACCCTGAAGTCCTAGCTTAGCATCAGAAGTATTTTTCCCACGGTCTTACTACCGTCGTACTGCCCTCCTTTAATGCTACTCGGAATCGGAAATCTGGTGAATGATTTCCATTGTCAGGACCGTGGGTGGGGCTTTTTCCCCCGTCTTATGAACATATACTGTTAAATGGCAGGTAAATCTTACAAAATTCTACTTACATTTTCTATACATGATATGAAAGACTGCAATCATATGTTAACCAACACACTCATAAATATCACACAACAACATAACTTAGGGTATGATATAGTTATGTTGATATTGATCTTTATGAGTGTGTTGGTTAACTTAGGGTATGATGCAATTATAGTTAACCAACACATTCATAAAGATCACACAACAACATAACTATACCCAGGTTAACCAACACACTCATAAAGATCACACAACAACATAACTATACCCAGGTTAACCAACACACTCATAAAGATCACACAACAACATAACTATACCCAGGTTAACCAACACACTCATAAAGATCACACAACATAACTATACCCAGGTTAACCAACACACTCATACAGATCACACAACATAACTATACCCAGGTTAACCAACACACTCATACAGATCACACAACATAACTATACCCAGGTTAACCAACACACTCATAAAGATCACACAACAACATAACTATACCCAGGTTAACCAACACACTCATACAGATCACACAACATAACTAGACCCAGGTTAACCAACACACTCATACAGATCACACAACATAACTATACCCAGGTTAACCAACACACTCATACAGATCACACAACATAACTAGACCCAGGTTAACCAACACACTCATACAGATCACACAACATAACTAGACCCAGGTTAACCAACACACTCATACAGATCACACAACATAACTAGACTCATCATACAGATCACACAACATAACTATACCCACCAACACACTCATACAGATCACACAACATAACTATACCCAGGTTAACCAACACACTCATACAGATCACACAACATAACTAGACCCAGGTTAACCAACACACTCATATCACACAACAACAACTATAGAACTTTCCAGTGTTGCAACTCGTTGTTGTTGGATTAAGGTTTAAGAACTATATAGGCGAAGACTTAAAACTAGCTGCACGAGCAAGAAATAAAGTAGTAATCTTCTTGAATAAAAGTCAAGAGGAAAGACTGAGAGGATGGGAGTGACACATCCGCCGGCGTCACCAGCTTAGCGTGTGTGTGTGTGTGTGTGTGTGTGTGTGTGTGTGTGTGTGTGTGTGTGTGTGTGTGTGTGTGTGTGTGTGTGTGTGTGTGTGTGTGTGTGTGTGTGTGTGTGTGTGTGTGTGTGTGTGTGTGTGTGTGTGTGTGCGTGCGTGCGCGCTCCAGGGGTCGAACCTCAGATCCTGGCTACCTCTTAAAGTGGTCGCCTATCATACTTATTTTTAAAGCTGTGAATTGATTCTGCCTCTACTACTACACTGTCCAGGTCATTCCATTCCCTGGCTATTCTGAGGCTTAAAAAATACTTTTTGACATCCTTGTGGCTCTCTTATATTTGTTGCTTTCCAACTGTGCCCTCGTGTACCAAGTTTCCGCCTCTTGAAAAGTCTGCCCTTCTTCACCTTATCAATTCCTCGGAATATTCTGTATGTCATTATCACTTCTTTCCTGGTTCTCCTGTCCTTTAGTGACATCTTCCATTCCTTTAGCCTCTCTCCATAGCTTACACTCCTTAGCTCTGTGACATTATCAGATGTAGGTTCCATGCTGGTGTTGCATATTCCAGGCTGGGCCTGATATATATTGTATATACTGTTGTGAATGACTGTTGAAATTCATAAAAGTTAATCTTAGCTTTGCCACCCACGTATGTTTAGTTGCTGTGCGCCTTTAGTGATATGCTCGGTACTATGCTTATCCTGATGTCCTCACTGAGTGAGATTTGAAGTCTGTCCCACGAGCCTGTACTCCGTTTCT
>NC_091342.1:21346874-21349374 GCF_038502225.1 Cherax quadricarinatus | reverse complement strand
GAAGAAGAGGCTCAAAACTGACCTCTGTGGAAAGCTACGTGTAACTATTGTTAAGGAAACAACACTGTACGCCGAGACTTTTTATCAGTTTCCTGTGTGGAAGCACATCAAAGACCTTGATGTAATTTAGATAAACAACCTCGTACTGTATATAGTTTTCCACCACTTCAAAAACCTTAGTGAAAAAAGTCAACAATTTGTTAGACATGAACGACCTCAAGCGAAACCCTCCCATACTCGGTAATTAAATTATGTTCGTCAAGGAGACATCAAATTGCAGTTATGGAATAGTGAAGACTTTTATTCATGCCTTTACCCTGAAATTCAGCAACATGTAGGTGCAGGATACAGGAAGATAGAAAAGAAGGTAGGCAGACAGAGGGAGGAAGAAGAGGAGCAGACCTCAATTCCTAAGCGTTAACTGTCACACGAGCAAGATGGTAGAGTCGAGAGGTCACTGTGAAAATTTTACCACTGTATAGTACCTGTGATGTCACCTCTAAGTCAACGATAACAGCTCCAGTTATGAAAGCTGTAGCTTGTGTTTAGTATATCTGAGCGTGGCTTAAAATGGCTTGTGTGTAAATAAGATAGGAGAGAGGAAGAGAACGAGAGGATTCACTGTAGGGGCCTGCTTGAACCTCCAGGCACTGAAGAGATAGAAGAGAGAGGGGAAGAGGGGAAAGCAAGGGGGAAAATAGAGAGGAGGGTAGGAACTGGACGCTCAGTGGACCGAGTTACTGGGTCTTGGGGACCATTGCTGAAGTCAGTAAGTTAACTTATATTGAAGGACTTGAAGTAACAGAGTGATTTGGCAAATGTTGTTTTATTATTAAAAGCAGTGTTCAATTCTGTGGGTAAATTAGTGTGAACGTCTTGTTTTTAAAGACCAGCTTGTCCTCCCTAGTGTTAACACAACACCAGTATCCTTCATTAAGTGCTCAGTTATCTAGTTCTCTTAGGTGACACTTTTACTAATCTATATTTGTTAGGTCAATGTAAACTCCTGAGGCGCTATTAATGAATTCCTCACTGAGTATCCCCATTAATTACTGTATGTATACAACAATGTCTGAGTGGTAAGAAAGTGCTTTTATATGCGTTAGGTGGTGGAAGTGGGTTTACAGAGAGGCAATAAGTCATTTCCCCTAGGTAAGACTTACTAACACTATTGGCGGTATCCTACTTAAGTTGTAATTAAGTGATCTACTTATGGCAGGATTTGTAGGGAGCTTGAAACTACTTAGTATATAATTTGCAAGTGGTAGCCCACGTAAGCAGTATTTAAGTGTTGTGTTAGCAGGCTCGAATAAGTGATTACTCGTTACAACCCAATAGTTGTAACTACAGAATAGTGAAAAGACAATTACTTTGTCAGGGGTGTAATTAAGTGAGGGGTGTGGTAAAAATTATTCTACCAAGAGGAGATTAAGTGTAATTTAAGAGGTGTGTTAGTAGTAAGTTGTACCTAGGGTGGAGAGAGATGTTCTCCTCCCTTCCCAGGAGTGACACCCCACCTATTAATGTCAATAATTTGCTAACTACTGCGGGTTTGGAGAGCAATGGTAAAAATACCGACACGAGCAAAACAGATAGTGAAATGAAATCCTTTATTGAAACCGTCCCGCCCACAGAGACGACTTTTTTAAAGTCATTTTTAAAATCCCACTGCACTGGCGAAACCTCACGAAAGGATCTCATTACGCTGCATTCGTTTGTGTGTTTTTGTGGGTCTGTCTGAAAGAGCTATAGTTCAATGTTTGTTTATAACACACCTAAGCTTAATTTATCACGCCCATCAAGAAATTACAACCGGATTTAATGTCTGTTGATTTAGCATTCATATTATTCTGATGCTTCAGTTTAATCTCCCCTTACCCTCGCATACGCTGCTATTCCACCCATTCTCTTGTGTCTATCAGTGTGAAATAATGTATACCACTGTAGGTGGCATTACGTAGACATGGGCGACTCTTCCAAGTTCAACCATGTCTCTGTTATCACAGGATTTATGTTTCCTGTATATACAATTAGTGGCTTACTTTATTTCTTACGCTCTATTTGTATAAAAGATCTTGAAGAGGTTTGTACCCCCCCCCCTATCTCTCGTTCTCTCTTTCTCTTTTAAATCCTGCCTTTGATTATTTTTATTATTATTCTTGAATGTTTACATATGTGATAATTCTTATTTTTTTTACTTATGGTATTATAACACTACCGTACACTCCCATACCACCTAACTTGTGTATTGTCCAGTATGATACAGTGTAGCAGCAACTGTCTCAACTGAACTATAATACTGTCAAGTATTATACAGTGTAGCAGCAACTGTCTCAACTGAACTAACTATAATACTGTCAAGTATGATACAGTGTAGCAGCAACTGTCTCAACTGAACTATAATACTGTCAAGTATGATACAGTGTAGCAGCAACTGTCTCAACTGAACTAACTATAATACTGTCAAGAATGATACAGTGTAGCAGCAACTGTCTCAACT
>NC_091342.1:21284374-21341874 GCF_038502225.1 Cherax quadricarinatus | reverse complement strand
TGTGTGCGTTTCTCGATGGTGTGTGTATCTGCAAACTGACATACATATGTGGTGCTTGAGGACAAGGGCCCTAATCTGCCAAAATTTATGGGAGTGAGAGATTTGAAAGAAAGCGTGGAATAAATCTAATGAAAGCTTGGAGTGCCAGAAATATAATTAGAGAACTCTGCATCAACATCCATGGTTCCAGACTTCTCAACCTCCTACCAGTAGGTCTAACACACATTTTTAGGGCAAAAGCAGCTTTCAAGTGAAAACCGGGCAAGTCTGTACAGGAAGCATCGGTTTTGACTTCCATGTAATAACTTTCATTAGTCTCTTATAACTGGCTCTAACTTTCATCACCAATATATCCTATTTAGAAGGTTAGGTAAAAGGACACAAGTGCAACTAATGTGACAATAACATGTCACATTAATTGCACTTGTGTCCTTTTACCTAACATATTATCGGTAATTCAACCAACATTAATACTATTTAGAAGATGGTTGGTATTCTTAGTGGAATATGTAGGTACCATTTTAGTAGTTTTAATTACAAAATGGTATAGTACTATTTTTCATTAAGCAACTGCAGTTTGCTGCTTCTGAATGGCATCAGTCTTTTATGAAATGGATGAAATGTTTGGGTTTAGGCTGTGTAAGTGAAATTTTTTTTCCATTTAATAATTTTTTTAATACATTAGTTGTCACGCATCAAGTTGGGCGACCCAAAAAAGAAGAAACACTTTCACCATCACTCACTCTATCACTGTCTTGCTAGATGCGCTCTGATACTACAGGTCAGATGCCCTTCTAAACTGCAAATATCCCCACCCCTTTTTCAGAGTGCAGGTACTGTACTTCCTATTTCCAGGACTCAAGTCCAGCTAACTGATTTCCCTGAATCCCCTCATAAATGTCATCTGGCCCGAACTCCAACAGCACATCAAGTCATAAAAACCATTTACCTCTAACACACACACACATACACACCTGCTGGATGTCCAAGCCCCTTGCATACAAAACATCTCTACTGCCTCCAGCCTCCTCCTTGCTACAACATTCACAACCCATGCTTCACAACCATATAAGAGCACTGTACCGTTATGCTCTGATACATTCCCCTTTCTACCTCCATGGATAACGTTCTTTGTCTCCACAGATGCCTCAATGCACCAGCCACCTTTTTGCCCTCATCAATTTAATATACTAATGTAATTAATAAACTTGTAACTGTTGGATTCTGTGCTACAACACATCTCGTCAACTTCAAACTTTTAGTAACAAATTGTTTATCTAAAAGGATGCTTTGCCTTGATTTTGGATTGTTTAACCCCTTGACTGTTGCAACTCCAAATCCTGAGGTGTCTCCTGGTGTCGCAAAAAAAAAAAAAAAAAAAAAAAAAAAAAAAAAAAAAAAAAAAAATCTTATGAAATGATAATCTTTTCTCGATGGTTATAACACCAAGAGAACGAAATCTGATGGAAAACTTACGGAATTACGCTCTCGCGAAGTTAGCGACCTTGGCGATATTTATGAATCGGTGATTTTGCCCACTTTGAGCCCTATTTTCGGCTAATTCCTTTGTTCCAGTCGACCAAACTCATAGCTATTTCTTCAGAACTCCATTTGTTCTATCGAATGAGTACAAGAAACTGCCCATTTACCAATTTCAACTACCCAATAACGTGGTCAGAAATTTGCAATTTGGCCAATTTTATGCAAATTAAAAAATATGCCAATTTCAAAATAGGGTCTAGAATGAACAATGCAGACATTCCTGGCTCTAAAATAACATTTTCTTTGTTCATCAGTCACATCTCCAGGCCCCTCTGATATTACTCTTGCTTTCTTTTTGAATTTTTATTCAAACAAAAAATAGAAATTTTACTGCTATGTAGACTACTGCAATATTGTAATACAGAGGACTCCCAAGTTTCGTGATTAATCCATTCCAGAGAGCCTGCCGAAAGTCGAAATTCACAAAACTCGAAACCATTTTCCCCATAAGAAATAATGGAAATAAAATTAATCCGTTACAGACACCCAAAAATATTAAAATATTTTTTTTCAAATTAAATAAAGATTTATATACTGAAATCAATGAGAAATCAAGTACATACATATAAAAAATAATAACAACATTACACTTACCTTTACTGAAGACTTCTGGGTGGATGGAAGACGGGAGGAGGGGATAGGAGGAAGGTGTACACTATTGTTTGGAAGGAGAATCTCCTTCCATTAGGACTTCAGGTAGCAAGTCCTTATCTGGGGTTACTTCCCTTCTTCTTTTAACCCTTTGACTGTCGAGGTCGTATATATACGTCTTACGAGGTACCGTGTTTGACGTATATATACTCATCAATTCTAGCGGCTTCAAATAAGAACATAAGAACGAAGGAACACTGCAACAGGCCTACTGGCCCATGCGAGGCAGGTCCAAGTCTCCTACCGGCTTAAGCCAATGCACCCAACCTAGTCAGGTCAGGTCACATTGACTTAAGGGAGGAACACGGCAACCGACCTGGTAGCACAAGCTATCAGGTCTAACTCACACCCACCCACATCTACTCATGTATTTATCCAACCTATTTTTAAAGCTACACAACGTTCTGGCCTCTATAACGGTACTTGGGAGTTTGTTCCACTCATCCACAACTCTATTACCAAACCAGTACTTTCCTATATCCTTCCTGAATCTGAATTTTTCCAACTTAAAACCATTGCTGCGAGTCCTGTCTAGGCTAGATATTTTCAGCACACTATTTACATCCCCTTTATTTATTCCTGTCTTCCATTTATACACCTCAATCATATCCCCCCTAATTCTACGTCTTTCTAGAGAGTGCAGTTTCAGGGCCCTTAGTCTATCCTCATAGGGAAGGTTTCTGATACATGGGATCAACTTTGACATCCTCCTTTGTACATTTTCCAGAGAATTTATATCCATTCTGTAATACCGTGACCAAAACTGTGCAGCATAATCTAAATGAGGCCTAACCAAGGATGTATAGAGTTGAAGAACAACCTGAGGACTCCTATTATTTATGCTTCTTGATATGAAGCCAAGGATTCTATTAGCTTTATTGCGAACACTTATGCACTGTTGTCTTGGTTTCAGATTACTGCTAACCAGAACTCCTAAATCTTTTTCGCAATCCGTAATATTAAGATCTACATTATTTAGTTTATATGTGGCATGGTTATTGTCCTGTCCAACATTTAGAACTTTGCATTTGTCTATATTAAACTGCATCTGCCACTTCTCCGACCACTGCATCAGTCTATTCAAATCTTCCTGGAGTGCTCGAATGTCCTCGTCAGAATGAATTCGACGGCCTATTTTGGTGTCATCGGCAAACTTGCCGATGTCGCTCTTTATGCCCTCATCTATGTCGTTTATGTAGATTGTGAACAGCAGGGGGCCCAACACTGACCCCTGTGGAACACCGCTCGTGACGCTTCCCCACTCTGATTTCTCCCCATTTATGCAAACTCTCTGCTGCCTATTTGTCAACCATGCCTCTATCCAGGAAAAAATATCTCCACCTATTCCATGTGCTTTAATTTTCCTCAATAGTCTCTGATGTGGGACCCTGTCAGAAGCCTTACTGAAGGCTTTTGACAGGGTCCCACATCAGAGACTATTGAGGAAAATTAAAGCACATGGAATAGCAGGAGAAAGCTGGTAGGCCCACATGTGAGAGAATGGGTCTGTGTGGTCAGTGTGCACCATATAAAAATAATCCTGGAGCACGCAGTGCATAATGAGAAAAAAAAAAACTCCGACCGTTTTTTTTTATTAAAATGCCGACTTTGTGGTCTATTTTCGTATAGTATTTATGGTTGTATTCTCGTTTTCTTGGTATCATTTGATAGAATGGAAAACATATTATAGAAATAGAGGTGATTTTGATTGATTTTACTATAAAAAACATGGAAATGGAGCTCAATGTAAGGGAAATGTTTGATTTTTGCCGATGTTCAAAAGTAAACAAATGATGTCATTGTCCAATAAATGTCCAACTAGCCATTCTAATATGCAGTCATGAATGGATTTATGTTATTTATACAATTATTACAGTATTACAGTAGTCTGCATAACAGTAAATCTTCTATTTTTTGTTTGAAAAATAATTCAAAATAGAAAGCAAGAGTAATATCAGAGGGGCCTGGAGACGTGACTGATGAACAAAGAAAAATGTTATTTTAGAGCCAGGAATGTCTGCATTGTTCATTCTGGACCTTATTTTGAAATTGTCATATTTTTTAATTTTCGTGAAATTGGCCAAATTGCAAATTTCTGACCACGTTATTGGGTAGTTGAAATCGGTAAATGGGCAGTTTCTTGTACTCAATCGATAGAAAAAGTGGAGTTCTAAAGAAAGAGCTATGAGTTTGGTCGACTGGAACAAAGGAATTAGCCGAAAATAGGGCTCAAAGTGGGCGAAATCGCCAATTTGTAATTATCGCCGAGGTCGATAACTTCTCGAGAGCGTAATTCCGTCAGTTTTCCATCAAATTTCATGTTTTTGGTGTCATTACAATCGGGAAAAGATTCTCTATCATTTCATAAGAAACAATAATTTTTTTTTTAAATTTTGCGACACCAGGAGACACTTCAGGATTAGGGGTTGCGGCAGTCAAGGGGTTAATGCCACTGGGAACAACTTGAGAGTCACTGGACCCCTGTCGCACAAAATATCTGTCCAGAGAGGTCTTTTTCTGTAGTTTCTTTAAGATTTTCCTGAAGTGGGACACAACACTGTCATTATACATGTTGCAGATATGGCTTGTTTCAGCTTGGTCAGGGTGATACTTTTCAACAAAACTTTGCAACTCATTCCACATTCCACACATGTCCATAACCACTGAAGAAGGAACCTTCTTCACTCTCTTTTCCTCCTCCTCTTTAGCAAGTTCCCCGGCTGTGGTCTGATGCTGTTCCAGTTGAAGCTCTTGCAGTTCGTCAGTGGTTAGCTCTTCCCTGTGGTCCTCCACCGACTCTTCCACATCCCCGTCACTCACCTCCAACCCCATGGACTTGCCCAATGCCACAACACCTTCCACAACAGGCAGAGGGTCGGCAGGGACAGGGTCTGCCTCAAACCCTTCAAAATCCCTCTGGATCGTGTTCCTCACTTTATTTACCAAAGGGCTTGCACTAGCGTTCCTTGGGTCCATGATGACTTATTTAGCAGTTGGAAGCGCAAAAAACAATGGATTATTATGAAATGTATGTTATGAACCCGCGGGGTGATGGTCACGTGTTGGTAAACAATGGCACACTGAGCGTGAATGGCGTGGGAGACTGGCTTGGTGTGCATGGTGATGGGCGGACGGGTACCGGACGGCCGCCGAAACACGAGTCTAATCACAAAACTCGAGGCCAAATTTTGCCAAAAAAAAACTTGCCAAAGGTCGAATTTCAAGAAACTCAATGCTGCCGAAACTCGAGGGTCCACTGTAATTGTATAAATACAGTGGACCCCCGCATAACGATCACCTCCGAATGCGACCAATTATGTAAGTGTATTTATGTAAGTGCGTTTGTACGTGTATGTTTGGGGGTCTGAAATGGACTAATCTACTTCACAATATTCCTTATGGGAACAAATTCGGTCAGTACTGGCACCTGAACATACTTCTGGAGTGAAAAAATATCGTTAACCGGGGGTCCACTGTAATGTCAACCCATTCATGACTGCATATTAGAATGGCTAGCTGGACATTTATTGGACAATGACATCATTTGTTTACTTTTGAACATCGGCAAAAATCAAACATTTCCCCTACTTTGAGCTCCATTTCAAGGTTCTTTTCAAAGTAAAACCAATCAAAATCACCTCTATTTCTATAATGTGTTTTCCATTTTATCAAATGAGACCAAGAAATACTATACGAAAATACACCACAAATTTGGCGTTTTAATCAAAAAAAAAAGTTTTTTTTTTTTCTCATTATGCACTGCGTGCTGCAGGATTTTTTTTATTTGGTGCACACTGACCACACAGACCCATTCTCTCATATGTGGTCCTACCAGCTTTCTCCTGCTTGATTTGAAGCCGCTAGAATTTTTGAGTATACAGTAGGGCCCCGCTTTACGGCGTTTCGCCTTACGGCATTCCGTTAATACAGCGATGCCAAATTATGACCAAAATTTACTATACGGCAAGCGGTCTTTCAAATACGGCGCGCCCCACCTGGTTTGCTTACATTCTCCATGACCACATCTATTATGTCTGGAAACTTTCCAAAATTTCAAGTGTTTTAAAGTTATTGCATATTATATACGTATTCTGATAATTATACTTATGTGTACCTGTACCTAAATATATTTACACACTGTGCTGGTGTGCAGGTACACATTAAAATCACTAAGAATCTCTCTACTCATGATGCCACAGTAACACTACATAATAATAATCACTCTTGGGCACAATAAATGTGTTATTTTACATTAATATAGACATTTTCAGTAGTCCATCTATGATATTTTCTTCAAAATTATATAAGAAACACGTTACATAGCATATAAACATGATACATACACTCATAGAATAATAATTGACGTAAATATGAGATTTGTTTACAAAGCGGCTGTGTATAGTGTCAGAAGAATTACGTTTTCTCTAGTCAAACTGGGGGATAACTGTAGAAAAATATTCCTTTCGTATGCCTTCACTCTATATATAGCAATTCACGACCCTTGTGGGTTCAGCGCTTCTTTTTCATTATGACAATAATAATAATAATAATAATAATAATAATATCATCATTCACTCTAAAAATGATGTGTTGCATGAGAATGGGAATGGTGGTGTTTGTTTATTCTGTACTAACTTGTACAACTTGTACACAATGTAAGAGTATTTATATTGTGAGATAATTATTATTATAATAAAAAAATATTGTGAGGTAAAAGTTTTACAAACTCTTACAAACGTACGTGAACGAACTAAAATAGACACATATTAATACGCATTTATTTCGCCTTACCAAGTGATCGCCCACTACCTGTTCAGTTTGTGTTCTTACATTGTCTGAACTCTGTATCTCGTTCTCTCTCTCGTTTACTCTTTCGTTAACTAGTTGGCTCTCACTGACAATGGCATCTAAGCTTAGGTGTGATAAAAAGAGGAGTCGTACGCCTCTTGCTTAAAGTGCCAAGTTAGAAATGATTAAACTGAGTGAACATGGTATGTCTATGACTGAGATAGCACGTAAGCTTGGTTTGGCTCGTCAAACAGTTAGTACAGTTGTGAACAATAAGGAGAAAGTGTTGCGGGAAATTAAAAGTGCTACACCAGTGAACACTAAAGTTATAAGAAAATGTGATAACCTTATTACTGACATGGAAAAACTTTTAATGGTGTGGATTGACGATCAGACTAGTCACAATGTGCCTTTAAGCCAAGCCATTATCCAGTCCAAGGCCTTAAGTCTCTTCAATTCAATGAAAGCTGAGAGAGGTCAGGAAGCTGCTGAAGATAAATTCGCAGCTAGCAGAGGCTGGTTTAATAGGTTTAAGGAAAGAGGTCAACTTCACAACATCAGAGTGCAGGGTGAAGCTGCAAGCGCTGACAATTTAGCTGCAGAAAATTATCCACCTGAGCTAGCCGAGATAATAGAATGTGATAGATATACCAAGCAACAGATTTTTAATGTGGATGAAACTGCATTATTTTGGAAGAAGATGCCATCTAGGACATTTATTGCTAAAGAAGAGAAGTCAATGCCTGGCTTCAAAGCTGCAAAAGACAGGTTAACACTCTAGCTAGGAGCTAATGCAGCTGGTGATTGCAAGTTAAAACCTATGATGATTTATCACTCAGAGAATCCTAGGGCCCTAAAGAACTATGCAAAAAGGCAGCCTCCCTGTTTATTATAAATCTAATTCAAAAGCTTGGATGACTGCCGATCTTTTCATAAATTGGTTCACGGGCTATTTTAAGCCTACAGTTGAGGCTTACTGCAAGGAAAAGAAAATTCCTTTTAATGTTTAACTTGTTTTAGACAATGCCCCTGCCCACCCTACAGCTCTAAATGGTATGTACAAAGAGATAAATGTTGCTTTTATACCTGCAAACACAACTTCATTACTGCAGCCGATGGACCAAGGTGTAATTGCAGCCTTTAAATCTTATTACCTAAGAAGAACTTTCATTAAGGCTGTAAATTTCCTAGACAATGAAAAAATGCCAGGGCCTAAACAAAATAAATTAAAAACCTTTTGGAAAGGTTTCACTGTTTTGGATGGTATTAAAAATATTAGAGATGCATGGAATGAAGTTAAAGAAACTACACTCAAAGGTGTTTGGAAAAATCTAATTCCTGAACTTATGGACGATTTTGAAGGCTTTGAGAATCCAGTGGATGAAGCGACTGTAAATGTTGTGGATATGGCAAGGGACTTAGAATTGGAAGTGGAGCCTGAGGATGTGAAAGAATTGCTTCTTTCTCATGATGAGCCTCTAACAGATGAAGATGATCTTCTCATTGAAGAGCAAAGAAAGAAGTTTCATGAAGAGGAGATCCATCCTGATGATAGTCCTGTTGCCATTAAAGAAATGAAAACCCAGGATTTGGAAGAAGCTATTAACTATATAGAAATAGCAATGACAATTTTTGAGAAAATTGATCCAAATTTTGAACGAAGTTCAAAAGTGAATGCATCCCTTTCCCATGATGTTACATGCTATAAAGAAATTTTAAGGGAAAGGAAAAAAAAATCCCTGAGGCAAAGTTCAATGCTTTCCTACTTTACTAAAGTATCATGCAAACTTTCAACATCAACAGTTAGCATTGAACAACCTTCAACATCAACAGGTAGTCTTGAACAACCTTCAGCATCAACATCTGGTCTTGAACAGCCTTCAACATCAACAGCAACACACACACTTTCAAGAGCTTCACACAAGTCTTCAAAACGAATAAAAGTTGAAGAATCAGATGATGGTGTACCATCTGATTTTATTCAATAAACACCCTGCTACTCACCTCTCACACAATATTAATATTTTAAGGTAAGTTTTTAATGCCTATTTCTATTGCTAACTTAATATAAGTTAGTGTAAACTTGTTGTCTGGCATTTATTGCATATTTTGTGGGTGTTCTAATAATAATACTTTTGGACCTGTGTGGTAGCCCAGCAGAGGGATAACATTATGTTTTCTCTGCTCAGCCATCAGAGAAAACGTGTATGAATCTGCGTTTGGGCGAGCCACTCCCCCATTCCGCTTTTGTTTACAATTTTCGGCATGAATTATTCATTGCTTTTCTCTTCGTTTATGATGGCATCTAAAGGTAGTTGTTCAAAACGATTAAATTCAGTGAACAAGGTATGTCGATGCTAATAATATGGCTTTGGGCCACAGTGTAGGTGACCGGTAGGTGTAGTCCAGGCTACACCTACCAGCTACCTACACTGACTTCCTACAAATGAATACTACTCACCTCTCTTCCTACATTAAGACTACACATATTTTAAGGTAAATAATGAGTGTACTGTGTGTATTTTAACTCTCTGGGATGTTTTAAATATCGTATATTAAGTATGAGACGGGGAGCCAGGGCTACCTACACCCGACTTCCTACAAGTAAGTACTACACACCTCTCACCCTACATTAAGATTACAAATACTTTAGGGTAAGTAATGAATGTACTGTGTGTGTATTTTACTTTTTACTGTGTCTTTAATGCCTAGTTCTATTACTAACTTAATATAATTTAGTGTAAACTTGTTGTCTGGTATTTGTATGCATTTATAAATGGATAAAAATGGCGTTCTGCCTTCCAGCGATGTCTGCTTTCCGGCGATAGCCTGGAACCTAACCCGCCATATATGTGGGGCCCTACAATATATACGTCAAACATGGTGGCTCGTAAGACGTATATATACGACCGAAAGAGTCAAAGGGTTAAGTTTTAACTTGCCGATTTTATTGAAAAATTATGTAGTTTTTGATTGGCTTTAAATTTCAAATGGTGATGACTCTTACCTGGACAAAATTTTGGCCTGTGTAGGTCCTAATTTACCATTTTCATTGAAGGAAATAGGAAAATTAAAATTCTAGTTTTCATGCAATAATTTGCAAACATCTCATTCTATTGGTTTCAAAACTTCAACACCAGTAACTGGATAATGCAATTTCTGAGTGGCTTCACACTTCAACCTGTGATGTACTATTTTGAAATATTGATCTCTGAGACAATGAGAGAATGCCTCTTCAGGTTCGCTTTAAACTTTCAAAGCTGCCATTTCTAAGCAGAAGGTTTAAATTAGTTTTGGGCTGCATAGTTCCTTAACCCTTTGACTGTTGCAACCCCCAATCCTGAGGTGTCTCCTGGTGTCGCAAAATTTAACCCTTTGACTGTCGCAACCCCCAATCCTGAGGTGTCTCCTGGTGTCACAAAATTTAAAAAAAAAAAAAATTATTTTTTCTTATGAAATGATAGAGAATCTTTTCCCGATTGTAATGACACCAAAAAAACGAAATTTGATGGAAAACTGACGGAATTATGCTCTCGCGAAGTTAGCGACCTCAGCGCTGTTCACAAATCGGCGATTTCGCCCACTTTGAGCCCTATTTACAGCTAATTCCATTCTTCCAGTCGCCCAAACTCATAGCTATTTCTTTAGAACTACATTTTTTCTATCGATTGAGTACAAGAAACTGCCCATTTACCGATTTCAACTACCTAATAATGTGGTCAGAAATTTGCAATTTGGCTAATTTCACGAAAACTAAAAAATATGACAATTTCAAAATAAGGTTCAGAATGAACAATGCAGACATTCCTGGCTCTAAAATAACATTTTCTTTGCTCATCAGTCATGTCTCCAGGCCCCTCTGATATTACCCTTGCTTTCTATTTTGAATTTTTATTCAAACAAGAAATAGAAGACTTACTATTATGCAGACTACTGCAATACTATAATAATTGTATAAATAACATCAACCCATTCATTACTGCATATTAGAATGGCTAGTTGGACATTTATTGGACAATGGCATCATTTGTTTACTTTTGAACATCGGCAAAAATCAAACATTTCCCCTACTTTGAGCTCCATTTCTAGGATCTTTTTATAGTAAAATCAGTCAAAATCACCTCTATTTCTATAATATGTTTTCCATTCTATCAAATGAGACCAAGAAAACGAGAATACAACCATAAATACTATATGAAAATAGACCACAAATTCGGCATTTTAATTAAAAAAAACGGTCGGAGTTTTTTTTTCTCATTATGCACTGCGTGCTCCAGGATTTTTTTTATATGGTGCACACTGACCACACAGACCCATTCTCTCACATGTGGGCCTACCAGCTTTCTCCTGCTTGATTTGAAGCCGCTAGAATTTATGAGTATATATACGTCAAACACGGTACCTCGTAAGACGTATATATACGGCCGCGACAGTCAAAGGGTTAAAAAAAAAAAATGATTTTTTCTTATGAAATGATAGAGAATCTTTTCCCGATTGTAATGACACCAAAAAAACGAAATTTGATGTAAAACTGATGGAATTATGCTCTCGCGAAGTTAGCGACCTCGGCGCTGTTTACAAATCGGCGATTTCGCCCACTTTGAGCCCTATTTTCGGCTAATTCCATTGTCCCAGTCACCCAAACTCATAGCTATTTCTTTAGAACTCCATTTTTTCTATCGATTGAGTACAAGAAACTGCCCATTTATCGATTTCAACTACCTAATAATGTAGTCAGAAATTTGCAATTTGGCCAATTTCACGAAAACTAAAAAATATGACAATTTCAAAATAAGGCCCAGAATGAACAATGCAGACATTCCTGGCTCTAAAATAACATTTTCTTTGTTCATCAGTCATATCTCCAGGCCCCTCTGATATTACTCTTGCTTTCTATTTTGAATTTTTATTCAAACAAAAAATAGTCTATTATGCAGACTACTGCAATACTGAAATAATTGTATAAATAACATCAACCCATTCATTACTGCATATTAGAATGGCTAGTTGGATATTTATTGCACAATGGCATCATTTGTTTACTTCTGAACATTGGCAAAAATCAAACATTTCCCCTACTTTGAGCTCCATTTCTAGGTTCTTTTTATAGTAAAAGCAATCAAAATCACCTCTATTTCTATAATATGTTTTCCATTCCATCAAATGAGACCAAGAAAACGAGAATACAACCATAAATACTATACAAAAATAGACCACAAAGTCGGCATTTTAATTAAAAAAAACGGTCGGAGTTTTTTTTTCTCATTATGCACTGCGTGCTCTAGGACTTTTTTTATATGGTGCACACTGACCACACAGACCTATTCTCTCACATGTGGGCCTACCAGCTTTCTCCTGCTTGATTTGAAGCCGCTAGAATTTACGAGTACATATACGTCAAACACGGTACCTCGTAAGACGTATATATACGGCTGCGACAGTCAAAGGGTTATTCATTGTTTTTATTGAAAAAATTTGGATACAGTGGAACCTCAAAAATCGAACTGCTCCCAACACGACCAATTATGTAAGTGTATTTTTGTAAGTGCTTTTATAAGTGTATTTTTGAGGGTCTGAAATGGACTAATCTAATTTACATTATTCCTGATGGGAATAAATTCATTCGGTAAAGGCACTCGAACAGCCTTCTGGACCGAAGAAAGTTCGATATTTGAGGTTCCACTGTATTTCCATGTATCAAATCTTCAGTGCTAATACTTAACTGCACTGGAAGCTCATGCTGCACTTGGCACCATTCCTATCATGTACACTGAGGTACAGGGGCTGGGGTTATGCAATGTGGGGAAACCTTTCTTGGATCATGCTGCAAACGAAATACATCTAGTTCATCATACAACTGCACATTAATACAAAGACTACTTCTATTTTTAATAAATAAAGACAATGTATGTCATAGTGTCATCACTTCCAACTCCACAAACAACATTATCACCTATGTTTTGTGGTATATTCATTCATTCATTCTCATTCATTCATTTATTCATTCTCTCTCATTCTCATTCTCTCTCATTCTCATTTTCTCTCTCATTCTCTCTCTCACACACACACACACACACACACACACACACACACACACACACACACACACACACACACACTCACACACTCACACACTCACTCACACTCACTCACTCACACTCACTCACACTCACTCACACTCACTCACACTCACTCACACTCACTCACACTCACTCACACTCACTCACACTCACTCACACTCACTCACACTCACACTCTCAGTAGTACCAGTAACCAGTTGCCAGTGTCAGTAGTAGTGACTCATTACCAACCGTCTGTGTGAATCACTTGTTATTCACTGTCACAGCTGACCCTAGCATGTTTTGAACCCACTCACCCCTAGGAACCATCTCATGAGGCAGTCAAAAGGATAGGGAGCAGAGAGGCAGGTCAGGCTTGGCGCTTCCCATATATTCCGTCTTAATTATACTCCATTATTGCCTATGTGAGTATCCTTACCCAATCCACGTTACCGAACCCAACGGGACATCTCTCTCTCCCCCTCTCTCTTTCTGTTCATTTAATTCCTTATCTAACCCAGGTGTAGTAATCACAATCCTTTAGCAGACACATCACCATTCTAGGTTAAAATTCCATGAAAATATGGGATAAAATAACATATTTACACTTGTGGAACTTGTAACCATCCTGCATCACTTATCTCATAACTGAGCACTTTTTCCACAAACTTTCTTTATTGCTTCTTAATAGTTATAAACATGCAAACCACACATAAATTGAGTGTTATCTCTAGATGTATCACTGTTTTAAGTTACAATTTCATGTAAATATGTAATAAAAAAGCAAATTTAGATTTCCAGTCTTGTTTCTCTTTAGTAGGTTGAGCAGAACACCCTAGGCCTAGGTGGCAGGAAAAATATATTCAGAGGCAAACACTTGGCTCCTTTCAGCCCATTTTTAAATCACTAACTACTGTAATAATCCTAGAGGTTTGTATTACTTAAAAGGGGAGACCTGTGTTTGTAAACCATTTGTTCATAAGGTAAACCACAATCCTTGAAAAAAAAAAAAAATTTGGTGTAAATAGGACTCATTATTTCCAGAGATACACAATATCAGTGCAGAAAAAACACTGAACAATGGTTTTTCTATATTTATTTAACATACAAGATGTGATGAAGTAGAGGAGAACCTGAGCAAGTACCCAAATGTTAAAACAAAATAATCTACAAAAAATACTGAATATTGTACTCACACTTTCCGCTCACTAGGTGACGAGGTAACAAGCTCATAAATCTGAGCTCCTACTGACTGAGTTGTGACTATGAAGAAGGCGCAGTTATCTGTTGAAGTAAGACAAAGAGTGATTTAGCAAAGGCTCTCTGATAAAGAAAAGTTATTAATACAAGGGAGCCATGAAATTGTGGAAGCCACATTTATGTCTTTCTGCAGTGGTGACTAATTTTCATCTGAGACCCCTTTCATAAATTTATAGTGAAAACTTTTCTTCAATGATGAATGTACACTATTACTGAAATCTAAAGTCATATCACTATTAGTGTAATGCTAAACAATTGAGGATTTAAAAATTTTTACTACTAAAAATGGGAAAAATATGCAAATACTCAAGTTCAGAGTTCTTTGGCAAATTCATGAAAATCTGGCTCTTTGACTGTCACTGTCATCACTATGACCTTGCATCCCACTTTCATGGGGTGGGGAGGTATCTGGCCAGAGAATATGGTACTGAAGTTAAAGAAAGTTTAACACACAAAATATACATAAATTGAAATATATTCCTTCAAACCACCACCCAGCATCTTCAGCATCATGGAAAACAACCCTCCAACACCTACTAGCAAATCACTCAGCATTATCTCAACCATTTCATAAATAAGATTTGAAGAATTCCTCAAGAATTTTCAAAGCAAAGTTTAATTCAATCATTCCCTCTTTACATAGCACATTTCTTCCATTCAGCCTTGTTCACTAGCATTTCTCCTATGGCACATATGATCTTTATTCTCCTTGCCTGCCCTACCTATTTCTCCCTCCCTCCATCTCTCTGGTCTACCCTTCCCTCTTCTACCTTTAAATTCACAAGTGTATAAATCCTTCATGACTTGCTCATGACCAAACTTGCAATTCAAATGATCTTCACATATTTCTTTAGCAAACAATATTTTTCCTTATTCTTTGACTGTACAGTACTACTGTACTTACATAAAATTCCCAGTATAAAATGCAAACAATTTACTCATCACTTTCCTTAACATATGTACATCTCCTCTACAAAAATCTTCACAACATGCATAGTTTTCAAAATACATTTCTGTTTTTTTCTTTTCCTTCCATAAAAAAATCCACACATATATCTCCTGCTTGAATTTTCATTTCTTTTTCTTTTAGCAATAAAACCTTATCAGCTATATCCTGACTACTGTACAATACTTGCATTTTTGTTACCTTTACCTGATGAACTGGAATATCATTTTTCATTCTGCTGTCCATCACACAGTTGTATACACTACCTGTACTCATATACAACCATGAAGTTGCAATTTCATCACTTCATCATAACTCCTCAACTACCTCACCACTTTGGAAATAAATGGTATAAAATACCGACACAATAGAAATATAAACACATATGCAGTATAATGTGATCCTTTATTGTGACTTGAAAAAGCCCACCGTGTGGGAGAAACGTTGTCAATAAAGAATCACATTATACTGCATATGTGTTTATATTTCCACCTCACCACTTTAAACAGGAGTACTTTGTTTCCTATCTCAATGCCAGTCTAGAGGATATTATATTTAAAACATCTATTTTTTGAGTACCTAACCTTTCTATTCATTTCTTAATCTAAACAAAGATTTTCTATCACAGTATCCATTTTATACCAGCAGTCTATACTAATAAAAGTGTTGTAGCTCATCTAATGTCAGTAGATTTGTGCTAGTTAATGGAATTTAATAATTCTCAATAATCATGTGCATATCACTAGTGTATACCACACTATCAAAAAATATTAGATAATAATCACAACATAAATTATTCTGAAATACTGTATATGTGTATTTTCAGAACACTGGCTGTCTCATCTCCCACCAAGATAGGATAACAAAGAAAAAAGAAAAGAAAAAAAAGGTAACATTCACATTCATTAATTCAATAGCTGTCTTGCCAGAAGTGAGCAGACCTTATAATTCAAATAACCCAGTGAACTGTAACAGCCCCACTCCTCTCTCAGAGTGCAAGTACTGTGCTTTCCTCCTCTGGGACTCAAGTTTGGCTAACCAGTTTTCCTGCATCCTTTGGTTAATGTTACTTTTCTCACACACTAACAGCATGGTAACACTATGCTAGATCCTTAACCATGTTTCCACTCACCCCAATCTAACATGCTCACACATGCCTGCTGGATTCTCAAACCCCCTAACAATTAAAACCCCTCACACCCCTCCAGGAATGATTTATACCTCTCTTTCCTTTCATGCTGCATTTATACACACTTTTTATCGTATTTTGCTCCATTCTCTCTAAATGCTCAAACTACCTAAGAACCCCTCCTCTGCCCTCTGTATATTATCTTTCTTAACCTCACATCATCTCTTAGTTTCTATGCTCTAAATTCTTTGTAACATAATCACACCACACACTGCTCTTCTGTGATTTCCTTGTAACCTGTTGTGAGGGTTTTTTTAATTTTGCAAACATGCCTGGGACCAAGCCTCCCTGTTGGCTGCTTGGTCAACCACACTATTGTTGTTGTTGGCCCACCAGCTTACATATCTTATTGTGCCTGTGGCTCCCCTACTTTTCACTAGGTCTATTTTACATTTCCTGTGCAGCATGGTCTACACAGTAGACCAAGCTGCACAATATACTCCTTTGTGAAGTAGCGTGGCGAGTTTCGGCGTGGTGAGTCATTCCACTGAGGTTAGGTGGGAATCTTTGTGTTGTCAGTGATGTTATTTTTTGTGTAACAGAATGGAATCTTGAACAGCAAATATGTATGAAATTCTGTTCAGGCTCAGTAAAACGGCCAATGAAATTCACAGAATGCTTCAGCAAGCATTTGGTGATGAAGCAATGGACCTGACACAGAGTTTTGAATGGTTTTCTTGATTCAAAGCAGGACAAGTTTCAGCTGAAGAAGATGAATGATCTGGTTGCTCATCATCAAAAATGTATGCCAACATTAAAAAAGCATGGAAGGCTATTCACGAAGGTTGTCGTCAAAATATTGAGGACAATGTAATTTCTTATGGGTACTGTGGGAATTTCTATTAGGTATTGTCGAAGCATTTTGACTGAAAATTTCAACATGACCAGAAAGATTATTTTCTGGCTAAAAACAAAATGGCAGCTATCCTCAACTCTCGACATTCCCCAGATTTAGTCCCTCTATGACTTCTTTCTCTTCCCTCAATGTGGTATTTTAATGACAAGGAGGAGATTCTAGAATCCCAGGCCATGCTAGATGCCACTGGGAAAGTGGAGTTCCAGAAATGTTTCCAAAAGTGGCAGAGGTGCTGCAATCAGTGTATAGTCTCCCAAGGACAATACTTCATGGCAGACAACTTCAACTAGGTAATTAGGTAAGCCTATATAATTTTTTGCAGCAGTCCAGGAACTTTCTGACAGCACCTTGTATTATACTTGTTGTATACATTTTCATTATCTTCTTGAATCCTCCCCATTCCTTAATCCTTTGAAATATGATTCTGACATTCACTGCATACTGTATATTCAATAGGCTTATTTAGGTAGTAGCTTGGTAGACAGGAACCAGCTACTTCTACTTACACTTAGGTCACACTACACATACATGTACATGTTTATGTATACACACTCATTTGAGTTTTCTTTGATTTTATCTTAATAGTTCTTTTCCTATTACTAAATTTAAAGAGAGAAACTTTTGTTTATCTTTTTGGGCCACCCTGCCTTGGTGGGATACGGCCGGTTTGTTGAAAGAAGAAGAAAGTTCTTTTTCTTAGTGCTTTTCATTTCATATCCATGGGGAAGTGGAATAACAATCTTTCCTCCGTAAGCCATGCGTGTTGTAAAAACCAACTAAAATGCTGGAAACAATAGGCTAGTAACCCCTTTTCCTGTATAGCTCAATCGCTATCGTACTCAGTTCACACACTAAGGTCCGGGGTTCGAATCTCCGCCGGTATGGCTGGAAAACATTAGGAACGTGTTTCCATAAGACACCTGCTGTCCCTGTCTCTGTTCACCCATCAGTGTAAAATGGTTACCTGGGTGTTAGTCGACTGGTGTGGCTCACATAATGGGACAAATCTAACCTAATTTGCCCGAAATGCTCAGCATAACAAGAGGCTTTCTATATAGTAGTATGTCAGCTAGGCCTGTATACCTTGTACATGTACTTGTAGTAAATAAAGATATTATTATTGTTATTATTATTATTATTAAAAAGAAAAAGAAGAAAACCATCAAAGTGGGATGTTTGAATGTGCATGGATGTTGTGCGAACGATAAGAGATGATTGTGTATGTTATGAATGCGAAGAAGCTGGATGTCCTGGCTTTAAGTGAAACAAAGCTGAGTTGGGAGAAATAAAGGGGATTAGGTCAGGGGTTTCAAATAAAGTTAGAGCTGAAGAAGTAGTAATAATAATGTTAAAGGATAAGTTATGGCAGGAAAAAAGGGAATATAAATGTATAAATTCAAGGATTATGTGGTGTAAAATAAGGGTTGGCTGTGAAAAGTGGGTTATAATAAGTGTTTATGCACCTATAGAAGGGAGAAGTGTGGAGGAGAGAGAGAGATTTTGGGAAATGTTGAGTGCATGGGGAGTTTTGAACCAAGTGAGAGAGTAACTTGTGGTTGGGGATCTCAAAGCGAAAGTGGGTAAAAATGTTGTGGAGGGAGTAGGAGGTAAATTTGGGGTGCTAGGGGTAAATGAAAATGGGGAGCCTTTAATTGAGCTATGTGTAGAAAGAGGTTTGGTAATAAGTAATACATATTTTATGAAAAAGAGGATAAATAAGTATACAAGGTATGATATAGCACGTAATGAAAGTAGTTTGTTAGATTATGTATTGGTGGATAAAAGATTGATGGGTAGGCTTCAGGATGTACATGTTTATTGAGGGGCAATAGATATATAGGGTCATTATTTAGTTGTAGCTACAGTTAGAGTAAAAGGTAGATGGGACAAAAGGAAAATGGCAACAGCAAGTAAGAGAGAGGTGAAAGTGTATAAACTAAGGGAGGAAGAAGTTCGGGTAAGATATAATCAACTATTGGCAGAAAGGTGGGCTAGTGCAAGTATGAGTAGTGGGGAGGGGTTGAATATAGTTGGAATAGTTTTAAAAATGCAGTACAGTATTAGAATGTGGGGCAGAAGTTCTTGGCTATAGGAGGGTGGATGCAGGAGGAAAGAGGAGTGATTGGTGGAATCATGAAGTAAAGGGTGTGATAAAAAGAGAAAAAGGGAGCTTATGATAGGTTTTCACAAAGTAGAAATGTTGTAAGAAGAGCAGAGTATATGGAGAGTAAATGAAAGGTGAAGAGAGTGGCGAGAGAGTGCAAAAGAAGAGCAGATGAAAGAGTGGGAGAGGCACTGGCAAGAAATTTTGCTGAAAATAAGAAAAAAATTTGGAATGAGATAAACAAGTTAAGAAAGCCAAGGAAACAAATGGATTTGTCACTTAAAAACAGAGCAGGGGAGTTAGTAGATGGGGAGCTGACGGGAATATTTTGAGGAACTTTTAAATGTCGATGAAGAAAGGGAGGCAGTAATTTCATGCACTGGTCAGGGAGGTATAACATCTTTTAGGAGTGAAGAAGAACAGGATGTGAGTGTGTGGGAGGTGTGGGAGGCATTACGTAGAATGAAAGGGGGTAAAGCAGCAGGAACTGACGGGATCATAACGGAAATGTTAAAAGCAGGGGTGGATATTGTGTTGGAGTGGTTGATACTTTTGTTTAATGAATGTATGAAAGAAGGGGTAGTCCCTAGGGATTGGCAGAGAGCATGTATAGTTCCTTTATGTAAAGGGAAGGGGGACAAAAGTGATTGTAATTTTTTTTTTTTTTTCAACAAACCGGCCGTATCCCATCAAGGCAGGGTGGCCCAAAAAGAAAAATGAAAGTTTCTCTTTTTAAATTTAGTAGTTTATACAAGAGAAGGGGTTACTAGCCCCTTGCCCCCGGCATTTTAGTTGCCTCTTACAACACGCATGGCTTACTGAGGAAGAATTCTGTTCCACTTCCCCATGGAGAATTGTAAAAATTATAGGGGAAAAAATTTACTGAGTATACCAGGTAAAGTGTACAGTAGGGTTATTATTGAAAGAATTAGAGGTAAGACAGAGTAGGATTGCAGATGAGCAAGGAGGCTTTAGAGTGGGTAGAGGATGTGTAGATCAAATGTTTACATTGAAGCATGTACATGTGAACAGTATTTAGATAAAGGTAGGGAAGCTTTCATTGCATTTATGGATTTAGAAAAGGCATATGACAGAGTGGATAGGAGAGCAATGTGGCAGATGTTGCAAGTGTATGGAATAGGTAGTAAGTTACTTTTTGCTGATGATACTGTGCTTATGGGAGGTTCTAAAGAAAAGTTGCAAAGGGTAGTGGATGACTTTGGGAGGGTGTGTAAAGGTAGAAAGTTGAAAGTGAACATAGATAAGAGTAAGGTGATGAGGGTATCAAATGATTTAGATAAAGAAAAACTGGATATCACATTGGAGAGAGGGATTATGGAAGAGGTGAATGTTTTCAGATATTTGGGAGTTGACCTGTCAGCGGATGGGTTTATGAAGGATGAGGTTAACCATAGAATTGATGAAGGGAAAAAAGGTGAGTGGTGCTTTGAGTTATCTGTGGAGGCAAAAAAACGCTATCTATGGAGGCAAAGAAGGGAATGTATGAAAGTATAGTGGTACCAACACTCTTATACGGGTGTGAAGCTTGCGTTGTAAATGCTGCAGCGAGGAGGCAGCTGGAGGCAGTGGAGATGTCCTATCTAAGGGCAATGTGTGGTTGTTATGGGGCTATAGGACCCAACATGTATTTATGTATCTGTAACAGTTACTCTGGAATACCTAATTATATTGAATTGATGGGGACTCAGCTCTAAATGTCATAAGGGCAGATCACTCTTATGGCTGTAAGGCAGCTGAGTCAAGCCTGTTTTTCTCAGTATAATAGGTTATACTATAGACACACACACACACACACACACACACACACACACAATTTAAATAAGTAGTTTATAAAGTTGTATTTCTTTTTGTAACAGTAAAATAAGGTGTGGTAGAACTGTGGTGGCTAGAGAATTGTGCTTGGCAACAGTCTTCTGTTGTTTGGTGGGTGTGGGAGGAGCTTAGGTAGGCCCCTACCTCTCTCTCACTTTTTTGTTGACTTCAAACTTCAAATTGGTAGGAACTCTGGGCTCTTCTTTCTATTTTTTGGGGGATTACGTGTGCCCCAGGGGTGAGTTTAATAACTTAAGTTGTGGCCACCGTACCCAGGGTGACTAAAGTGTGTCAAAACACTGGTTAGTCCAGAGATTAGTCAAGAAGAGAGAAGGGCAAATTGTTGAGATGCACCAAGTGGGCTGTCCTAGGAGAGCAGCTAAGGGGGGTGCAGGCTTATGTTTTGAATATGTGAGTGCTGTAATTGTATATTCTGTACATATCTATTTAGAATAGTTATATTTTTTTATAGAGGTAGTTTAAATAACCTGTGAAGAGGGCTGGTGAAAGGATTTCGGAGAGTGAGGATGATCAATCATGTATGTAAGTATTACCCTAGACATATAAGGCCTTTATGTAAAAGCTACCACACACTAGAACATGTAGTGAGAACCTTACTATCAAAGTAATAAGGGACAACAACATAACAGTGGTGTAAATATTATGCAGAGAATTCGGAGTGTGGAAATTAGGAGAAAGTGTGCAGTCACTAAAAGTATTAATCTGAAGGCTGAACAGGGGCTGTTGAGGTGGTTTGGTAATTTAGAGAAAATGGATCAAAGTAGAATGACTTGGAGAGTGTATAAATCTGTAAGAGAAGGAAGGAGGGGTAGGGGTCATCCTCGAAAAGGTTGGAGGGAGGGGGTAAAGGAGGGTTTGTGGCCGAAGTGCTTAGACTTCAATCAAGTGTGTGTGAGCATGTTAGATAGGAGTAAATGGAGACGAATAGTTTTTGGGACTTGATAGGACTATATTGGAGTATGCAGCACCAGTTTGGAACTCACACCTAGCCAATGGGAAGTACAATGCCTGCACTTTAAAGGAGGGTTCTGGGATATTGACAGTTTGGAGGTATGTAATTCTAAACTGTCGTATCTGAGCACCTCTGCAAAGACAGTGATTATTGTATGAGTGAGGTAAAAGTGTTGAATGATGATGAAAGTATTTTCTTTTTGGGGATTTTTCTTTCTTTTTGGGTCACCCTGCCTCGGTGGGAGACAGCTGACTTGTTAAAAAAAAAAATTCCCATAACTCTTACACTATCTCTTGTCACCCTTTTCCCTTATATGAAGAAACTATGCATCCAATTATGCACCAACCACACAAAACTACATCACCCCCTGCTTTTAATATCCTCAGTTTAGTTCCATCTGTCCCAGGCACTTACCCACTTTCATTCTACCCACTGCCTTATGCACTTTCCCTACATTCACTTATTCACCTAATGACCATATGTACTGTTATTGCCTTATTAATCTTAAGTTTGTTTTAAGTGTGCCCAAAATGCTCTGCATATAAAGGGGCTTTTGGCAAGTAAACCCAACTATTACATTCCTTTGTACAAACATGTATCATGTTGAAATAAAATATTATTATTATTATTATTATTATTATTATGGCTCTTCCTTAGTCTTACCAGATATTATTCCTCCCTGCTCAAGGCATGATATCACCACTTACTTTTCATCAGCAGTTAACAACTCCACAAGATACACTCTCTCTATCTTTCCAGTACCTTCCCCTCCCCATCTAACATCTTTCCTCTTTTATTTTTAACTGGTAATTCAATTTACTTCATAGGTTTTCTTGACTTTTTAATCACTCTCCAAAACTATTTCTTATTCTCAGCAAAATTACAGCAATAACATGTTGTAATGGTCTGGAGAAAATATAATACACTATACATTACAAAATATAATACACTATACATTACAAAATATAATACACTATACATTACAAAATATAATACACTATACATTACAAAATATAATACACTATACATTACAAAGTATAATACACTATGCATTACTATAGCTTTTTGACTAACCTGTGGCTACTGCCCTGAAGAGCATTGATGGCCCATATTTAATAATGGGTGAGTGAGTTAACTTGTTATCATCTTTACCGAGGGATTTGATAATGGAGTGATTTTTGAGGACATATTTATCATCTGCTTTTTGTAAAAGGACAATAAATTCATCCAGAAGCAGAACCAAGAGATCAATATTTTTCTGACCCTTTGCAATTCTCCATGTTAATGGACCCTCATATATTAGTCTATGTTTGGTCAGATCTAGATTCTGTTGGAAGAAAAAAAATTAAGATTAATATGATTATTACAACTTTTGTAAATGTGACTGAAAATGCACATCCAAAACTGAACAGTGCATACTATGAGGGCCTTTACACACACTGAGTAATTATGGATACACTTTTTCAATCACATTCATATGAAAGTTATACTATAGAGATTTAATTTCTAAGACCAAGAACATGAAGAGAAACTAACAATAAATGAGGGAAGAAAATTAATGTTCAGAATTAAGTAGAAGTAAGTTCTAGCTACTGGTCCTGCCTCTAAACTTTCAACAGGCTGATTTAAAATAACTTTGGAATATCACTTTTTTTTTTTTATCCCTTCGAGGTTCCAGACCCCTGATCTGACACTTGTCTACAGGGTCCAAGAATTTTCAAACAAATTTTTTGTTATTTTTTCTTATGAAATGGTAGAGAATCTTTTTCTGAAGGTAATAAAACAAAAAGTACGAAATTTCATGGAAAACTGATGAAATTATGTTATTCCAAATTTTGCTACATCAGTGATATTTATGCATCGGCAATTTTGCCCACTTTTGAGTCCTATTTTAGGCCAATTACATTGTTCCAGTCAACCAAATTCTTGGCTATTTCGCTAGTATGCCTTCCATTTTAGTGACTCAGCACAAGAAACCACCCAATCAACTATCTCGGCTACCCAATAAGTGATCAGAAATAGGTAATTTGTCCAATTTCACACAAATTTCAAAATATTCCCATTTTACAATAGGGTCCAGAATAAGCAATACAGGCATTCCTGGCACTAAAATAACATTTCCTCTGTTCATTAGTTATGTTCCCAGGTTTTACACATGAATTCCATTTTGATTTATTCACACAAAAAAATAGATTTACTGTTATGCAATATTGTAATAACTGAATAAATAATATCAGTGAATAAATAATATCTACTGCCATGAAGAGCACTGATGGCCCATATTTAATAATGGGTGAGCGAGTTAACTTATCATCATCTTTACCGAGGGATTTGTGAATCCCTCGGCAAAGAACACATATTAGACCCATCAGCTGATGTGTACGCATATTAGACCCACCAGTTGATGCGTATTACATGCATGATGTGATTTGTTTATTCTTGAACATCGGCAAAAATTGAACTTTTCACCTACTTTGAGCTCAATTTCAAGCTGTTTTTAGTCTTAAACCAAAAACACGGCTGCAGTTTCTCTCATCATTCACTGTGTGCTGCAGGATTCTTTTATTATGGTGCACACTTGCCACATAAGCAAGATGGAACATTGCAGTATGCCTACTAGCCCATGTGAGGCAGGTCCAAGTCACCTACCTGCCTAATCCAATGACCCAAGCTAGTCATGTCCAACTCACACCCACCCACACCCACTCATACATTTGATCCATTCTCTCATATCTAGGCCCAAATTTACCGCTTACAGCTTATCTGAATAACCTGAGCTCAAGCCATAGAACAACGGCATGGACCTGGGCTTCAAATCCCTAGAACAAGGGCACAGGCCCCTCCAGTGGATAACACAGCCATAGTCATTATTCATTCATTCCACTTCTTGACAACTCTTGACACTGAAGAAATATTTCTGGTATCCCTGAGTCCCATATGGGTGTGTAATTTCCAACCATGACCTTATGTTCTTATTCCAGCCCTGGTAAAGAGTTTATCATTGTCCACCCCATCTATAACCTAGAATATTTTGTATGTTGTGATCATATACTCTTTTGTTGTTTAGTCATCTAAAGTAGGTAGAATTTAATACAAAATGCCAATGAAAAATCAGACTTATCTTGGAAGTACGAAATTAAACCAAGATTCAGAATGTTTACTAAGATGCATCCACTAACGAGCTTAAAGTATAAGTGCAGCCACTACAAATGTAAAAAGTACATGTAGATAGGATATATGCACAAAGGAACTAATGAAGTGTAGAATGAAAAATGGAACAGCTGTGGAAATCTTGCAATGTAGCAGTGTGCTAGAAGATAAGTGGAGAGCCATGACAATGCCACTGTACATGAGTGAACGTTATAAATTCAAGAACTACAGAAGCATCTGCCTCCTATGTATCGACTGAATAAGCACAAAATATAAATGAAAAACTGGCAACTTCCAGAAAATAATGGAACACTGCCAGAACAAGTGAAGAAGTCTTCAAGAGGACACTAAAGAAGGAGCTCAGCCAAGTGCCAGATCAACCAGGCTGTGATGGGTACGTGAGCCAGTGGGCCACCAGCAGCAACAGCCTAGTTGACCAGGCAAACACTGGATAAAACTACCTCCAGGGCTTGGCTGCAGACTAGGAAAACTCTTGCAACCCTTCAAAAGTATTCACAGGTATAACACTTCAAGTTAGATATGACCTTTAAGTATCTGCAGAAAGCATATGAGAGAGTTAACAGGAAGGAATTATGGGTGTTGAGCATGTAATGGATTTGAATCATTATTATTATTTTTTATTAACACACTGGCCAATTCCCACCAAGGCAGGGTGGCCCGAAAAAGAAAAACTTTCACCATCATTCACTCCATCACTGTCTTGCCAGAAGGGTGCTTTACACTACAGTTTTTAAACTGCAACATTAACACCCCTCCTTCAGAGTGCAGGCACTGTACTTCCCATCTCCAGGACTCAAGTCCGGCCTGCCGGTTTCCCTGAACCCCTTCATAAATGTTACTTTGCTCACACTCCAACAGCACGTCAAGTATTAAAAACCATTTGTCTCCATTCACTCCTATCAAACACGCTCACGCATGCCTGCTGGAAGTCCAAGCCCCTCGCACACAAAACCTCCTTTACCCCCTCCCTCCAACCTTTCCTAGGCCGACCCCTACCCCGCCTTCCTTCCACTACAGACTGATACACTCTTGAAGTTATTCTGTTTCGCTCCATTCTCTCCACATGTCCGAACCACCTCAACAACCCTTCCTCAGCCCTCTGGACAACAGTTTTGGTAATCCCGCACCTCCTCCTAACTTCCAAACTACGAATTCTCTGCATTATATTCACACCACACATTGCCCTCAGACATGTCATCTCCACCGCCTCCAGCCTTCTCCTCGCTGCGACATTCGTCACCCATGCTTCACACCCATATAAGAGCGTTGGTAAAACTACACTCTCATACATTCCCCTCTTTGCCTCCAAGGACAAAGTTCTTTGTCTCCACAGACTCCTAAGTGCACCGCTCACCCTTTTCCCCTCATCAATTCTATGATTCACCTCATCTTTCATAGACCCATCCGCTGACACGTCCACTCCCAAATATCTAAATACATTCACCTCCTCCATACTCTCTCCCTCCAGTTTGATATCCAATCTCTCATCACCTAATCTTTTTGTTATCCTCATAACCTTACTCTTTCCTGTATTCACTTTTAATTTTCTTCTTTTACATACCCTACCAAATTCATCCACCAACCTCTGCAACTTCTCTTCAGAATCTCCCAAGAGCACAGTGTCATCAGGAAAGAGCAACTGTGACAACTCCCACTTTATGTGTGATTCTTTATCTTTTAACTCCGCGCCTTTTGCCAAGACCCTCGCATTTACTTCTCTTACAACCCCATCTATAAATACATTAACCAACCATGGTGACATCACACATCCTTGTCTAAGGCCTACTTTTACTGGGAAATAATCTCCCTCTTTCCTACATACTCTAACTTGAGCCTCACTATCCTCGTAAAAACTCTTCACTGCTTTCAGTAACCTACCTCCTATACCATACACCTGCAACATCTGCCACATTGCCCCCCTATCCACCCTGTCATATGCCTTTTCCAAATCCATAAATGCCACAAAAACCTCTTTAGCCTTATCTAAATACTGTTCACTTATATGTTTCACTGTAAACACCTGGTCCACACACCCCCTACCTTTCCTAAAGCCTCCTTGTTCATCTGCTATCCTATTCTTCGTCTTACTCTTAATTCTTTCAATAATAACTCTACCATACACTTTACCAGGTATACTCAACAAACTTTTTCTTTTTTTTTTTCAACAAGTCGGCCGTCTCCCACCGAGGAAGGGTGACCCAAAAAAGAAAGAAAATCCCCAAAAAGAAAATACTTTCATCATCATTCAACACTTTCACCACACTCACACATTATCACTGCTTTTGCAGAGGTGCTCAGAATACAACAGTTTAGAAGTATATACGTATAAAGATACACAACATATCCCTCCAAACTGCCAATATCCCAAACCCCTCCTTTAAAGTGCAGGCATTGTACTTCCCATTTCCAGGACTCAAGTCCGACTATATGAAAATAACCGGTTTCCCTGAATCACTTCACTAAATATTACCCTGCTCACACTCCAACAGATCGTCAGGTCCCAAGTATCATTCGTCTCCATTCACTCCTATCTAACACGCTCATGCACGCTTGCTGGAAGTCCAAGCCCCTTCCCCACAAAACCTCCTTTACCCCCTCTTTCCAACCCTTTCGAGGACGACCCCTACCCCTCCTTCCTTCCCCTATAGATTTATATGCTTTCCATGTCATTCTACTTTGATCCATTCTCTCTAAATGACCAAACCACCTCAACCCCTCTTCTGCCCTCTGACTAATGCTTTTATTAACTCCACACCTTCTCCTAATTTCCACACTCCGAATTTTCTGCATAATATTTACACCACACATTGCCCTTAGACAGGACATCTCCACTGCCTCCAACCGTCTCCTCGCTGCTGCATTTACCACCCAAGCTTCACATCCATATAAGAGTGTTGGTACTACTATACTTTCATACATTCCCTTCTTTGCCTCCACAGATAACGTTTTTTGACTCCACATATACCTCAACGCACCACTCACCTTTTTTCCCTCATCAATTCTATGATTAACCTCATCCTTCATAAATCCATCCGCCGACACGTCAACTCCCAAGTATCTGAAAACATTCACTTCTTCCATACTCCTCCTCCCCAATTTGATATCCAATTTTTCTTTATCTAAATCATTTGATACCCTCATCACCTTACTCTTTTCTATGTTCACTTTCAACTTTCTACCTTTACACACATTCTCAAACTCATCCACTAACCTTTGCAATTTTTCTTTAGACTCTCCCATAAGCACAGTATCATCAGCAAAAAGTAACTGTGTCAATTCCCATTTTGAATTTGATTCCCCATAATTTAATCCCACCCCTCTCCCGAACACCCTAGCATTTACTTCTTTTACAACCCCATCTATAAATATATTAAACAACCATGGTGACATTACACATCCCTGTCTAAGACCTACTTTTACCGGGAAGTATTCTCCCTCTCTTCTACATACCCTAACCTGAGCCTCACTATCCTCATAAAAGCTCTTTAGTAACTTACCACCTATTCCATATACTTGCAACATCTGCCACATTGCTCCTCTATCCACTCTATCATATGCCTTTTCTAAACTTATCCCCCTATAATTTTTGCACTCTCTTTTGTCCCCTTTGCCTTTATACAAAGGAACTATGCATGCTCTGCCAATCCCTAGGTACCTTACCCTCTTCCATACATTTATTAAATAATAGCACCAACCACTCCAAAACTATATCCCCACCTGCTTTTAACATTTCTATCTTTATCCCATCAATCCCAGCTGCCTTACCTCCTTTCATTTTACCTACTGCCTCACGAACTTCCTCCACACTCACAACTGGCTCTTCCTCACTCCTACAAGATGTTATTCCTCCTTGCCCTATACACAAAATCACAGCTTCCCTATCTTCATCAACATTTATCAATTCCTCTTTACTGTATTCAAAAGGAAGCTTTAAACTTGTTAGGTCATACAGCACCTCGGGAATGATAGGTAGTCAAGTTTGATCCAAGGATCAAAATGAATCTGAATGAAAAGCATTTCACAGACATTTGGGTCTCTCTTTTGAAGAGCTACAGGATGGTGAAAATGCCAGAGAATAGTGTAAAATTTTTGTGAAGCTCAGCATTTGTACAAGTTGGGGGTTGAGGGATTGCTTGGCATAAATACAAAAATCAAGGTTGTGTAAAATACCACCAAATGATTAATGTGTATATAGACTAAGTCATGACAAAGGTCAAAGAGAGAGAATTAACCCTTTCAGGGTCCATGCCGTAGATCTACGGCTTTACGTTGAGAGTCCAAACCGTAGATCTACGCCATGAGCTCAGCTCACTCTGATAAGCTGTGAGAAGTAAATTTGGGCCTAGATATGAGAGAATACATCTATGTGATATGTGTGCACCACATAAAACAAATCCTGCAACACACAGTGCAAAATGAGAGAAAAAAAACTTAGACCATAATTTTCAATTAAAACAGCGACTTTGCAGTTTTTTTTTTGTATATTTTTTATAGTTGTATTTGCGATTTCTTGGTCTCATTTGATAGAATGAAAGATATATTACAGAAATAGAGATGATTTTGATTGGTTTTAATATTGGAAATGGCTTGAAATTGAGCTCAAAGTAGTGAAAATGTTAAATTTTTGTCGATGTTCGAATATTTTGAGGAATTGTTAAATATTGATGAAGATAGGGAAGCTGTGATTTCGTGTATAGGACAAGGAGGAATAACATCTTGTAGGAGTGAGGAAGAGCCAGTTGTGAGTGTGGGGGAAGTTCGTGAGGCAGTAGGTAAAATGAAACGGGGTAAGGCAGCCGGGATTGATGGGATAAAGATAGAAATGTTAAAAGCAGGTGGGGATATAGTTTTGGAGTGGTTGGTGCAATTATTTAATAAATGTATGGAAGAGGGTAAGGTACCTAGGGATTGGCAGAGAGCATGCATAGTTCCTTTGTATAAAGGCAAAGGAGATAAAAGAGAGTGCAAAAATTATAGGGGGATAAGTCTGTTGAGTATACCTGGCAAAGTGTATGGTAGAGTTATTATTGAAAGAATTAAGAGTAAGACGGAGAATAGGATAGCAGATGAACAAGGAGGCTTTAGGAAAGGTAGGGGGTGTGTGGACCAGGTGTTTACAGTGAAACATATAAGTGAACAGTATTTAGATAAGGCTAAAGAGGTCTTTGTGGCATTTATGGATTTGGAAAAGGCGTATGACAGGGTGGATAGGGGGGCAATGTGGCAGATGTTGCAGGTGTATGGTGTAGGAGGTAGGTTACTGAAAGCAGTGAAGAGTTTTTACGAGGATAGTGAGGCTCAAGTTAGAGTATGTAGGAAAGAGGGAAATTATTTCCCAGTAAAAGTAGGCCTTAGACAAGGATGTGTGATGTCACCGTGGTTGTTTAATATATTTATAGATGGGGTTGTAAGAGAAGTAAATGCGAGGGTCTTGGCAAGAGGCGTGGAGTTAAAAGATAAAGAATCACACACAAAGTGGGAGTTGTCACAGTTGCTCTTTGCTGATGACACTGTGCTCTTGGGAGATTCTGAAGAGAAGTTGCAGAGATTGGTGGATGAATTTGGTAGGGTGTGCAAAAGAAGAAAATTGAAAGTGAATACAGGAAAGAGTAAGGTTATGAGGATAACAAAAAGATTAGGTGATGAAAGATTGGATATCAGATTGGAGGGAGAGAGTATGGAGGAGGTGAATGTATTCAGATATTTGGGAGTGGACGTGTCAGCGGATGGGTCTATGAAAGATGAGGTGAATCATAGAATTGATGAGGGGAAAAGGGTGAGTGGTGCACTTAGGAGTCTCTGGAGACAAAGAACTTTGTCCTTGGAGGCAAAGAGGGGAATGTATGAGAGTATAGTTTTACCAACGCTCTTATATGGGTGTGAAGCATGGGTGATGAATGTTGCAGCTAGGAGAAGGCTGGAGGCAGTGGAGATGTCATGTCTGAGAGCAATGTGTGGTGTGAATATAATGCAGAGAATTCGTAGTTTGGAAGTTAGGAGGAGGTGCGGGATTACCAAAACTGTTGTCCAGAGGGCTGAGGAAGGGTTGTTGAGGTGGTTCGGACATGTGGAGAGAATGGAGCGAAACAGAATAACTTCAAGAGTGTATCAGTCTGTAGTGGAAGGAAGGCGGGGTAGGGGTCGGCCTAGGAAAGGTTGGAGGGAGGGGGTAAAGGAGGTTTTGTGTGCGAGGGGCTTGGACTTCCAGCAGGCATGCGTGAGCGTGTTTGATAGGAGTGAATGGAGACAAATGGTTTTTAATACTTGACGTGCTGTTGGAGTGTGAGCAAAGTAACATTTATGAAGGGGTTCAGGGAAACCGGCAGGCCGGACTTGAGTCCTGGAGATGGGAAGTACAGTGCCTGCACTCTGAAGGAGGGGTGTTAATGTTGCAGTTTAAAAACTGTAGTGTAAAGCACCCTTCTGGCAAGACAGTGATGGAGTGAATGATGGTGAAAGTTTTTCTTTTTCGGGCCACCCTGCCTTGGTGGGAATCGGCCAGTGTGATAATAATAAAATACTTTTTAAGAAAGTTAAGAGTGATAAATTTGTTTATTAATCAAGAATGAAGGGGATGAATGTCCACAAGCTCACTGTCACTTCTCTACCATAAAATATTTTCCTAAACAGAGTGCTCTTGCTCACAAGTTCTGGAATAATAATGTTTAAGTGAATTCACAAATAACAGTGATCTGGTAGGAAACAAAGGTTTTAAACATATCAAACTCAAATCTAATACAACTCATTGAGAGGTGAATTTATCAAATGCATTTTCAACAGAATAAACATTCAATAATAAGATCGAAGGTTTTATGAAAACCACATTGGCTGTTTCCCATCAAGGCAGGGTGACCCAAAAAAGAAGAAACACACTCATTAACATTCACTCCATCACTGTCTTGCCAGAGGCACACCAACACTACAGATAAAAAACCGCAACATATCTCCACCCCTCCTTCAGAGTGCAGGCACTGTACTTCCTACCTCCAGGACTCAAGTCCGGCTAACCGGTTTCCCTGAATCCCTTCATGTTATATTGCTCACACTCCAACAGCACATCGTCATAAAAAACTATTTGCCTCCACTCGCTCCTATCTAACACGCTCACAAGTGCGTAAGTTAAAAGAGTTTTGCTCAATGAGTGCTTTGTCAATCCAATACATAGAGTGAGAAAAGCTGAGTAGATATAAGCAGAACAAACTGAGGTTGCCAGATCTTTGTGTTTTGATAGTGTAATGATAATTTGGTCAAGATCTCAGATAGACTAAAATTACAAGTGTTCTAGATGACTATATTGGATATGGCAATCAAAGATGACTCCATACACTTCCATTTTCGTAACTTATATATCTTAATGACAAGTCTAGTTTCACCCCACGTCATAATGTGTCACTGACGCTTGCAGTGATACACTGAAGAGACTAGTTAATTGCCCACCAAACTGCTCCAAGTATCTTTAAGGATCCTTAAATTATAAGGTAAATCCTTCTAGCTTCTTCTTCTTTCGACAAATCGGCCATATCCCACTGAGGCAGGGTGGCCCAAAAAGAAAAATGAAAGTTTCTTTTTTTAAATTTAGTAATATATAAGAGAGACGGGATTACTAGCCCCTTGCTCCCAGCATTTTAGTCGCCACTTACAACACATGGCTTATGGAGGAAGAATTCTGTTCCGTTTCCCCATGGAGATACGAGGAAATAAACAAGAACAACTAGTGAGAAAACAGAAGAAAACCCAGAGGGGTATGTATATACATGTATATGCTTGTACATGTATGTGTAGTGTGTCCTAAGTGTAAGTAGAAGTAGCAGGGCCTACCTGAAACCTTGTATATTTATGAGACAGAAAAAAAAGACACCAGCAATCCTACCATCATGTAAAACAATTACAGGTTTCCGTTTTACACTCACTTGGCAGGACGTTAGTACCTCCCTGGGCGGTTGCTATCTATCAACCTACTACCTAAGATCTTTCTATCTATTTATATCTGTCTATATCTGTCTCTCTCTCTCTCTCTCTCTCTCCCTATCTCTCAAACAAGAACTGAAAAAAGACAGATCTTTCCTTTGCTGTCTATGTATTTATGAACTTGAAGGATTAGACTGTACACTGTAATGTATATACCAAGATATTTTAGTAAATACTAAGGAAAAATTATGAAGAAATATTTAAAAAACCTAAAGAAATTTAAGAGAAAGTGCTCTAAGTAAAAAAAAACAATTAGTGAGAAAATGTTATAATGGAGATTTTTCAAGAGATTAAAATCACTCTATGTAAAGGATGATGTTGGAAGATATTGGATCAATAATTTTCTCAGTATGGTACACATTTTGAAGAGAAATAAAAAGATTACTATTATACTGAAACTCTGCAAACCTTTATACTTACTCCTTTCAATTCATCAGAGTGGCCATGCTTGTTCTTTGTTAAAGATGACTGGTCAAGCTTGCGTTGTATTTCATTTAGTCTCTGACTGTTTTCTGCTTCTTGTACAGCTGTGTTGACAAATGCTAAGATTTCTCGCGCTCTCTCTAGAGCTCGAGATATTTTATCATACTCTTCTGGGTGTGCAGTGCTGTCAGTGTAGGCTAGTAAAGACTCCATAAACAAAGGATACTGTAAAAGGAAATTTAATTTGTCAAGTCAATGATCCAGAACATTAACTATGTTATATCCAAAGTCACTAAGGATACAAAACCTGGTAAAATTCACAGTATGAACTCAGGTTCAGAACACTTTTCCTATATGTATTAGGCTTAGAATTTGTAAACCCATTACGGTACTTTGAAAAATTTTCAAAATCATTTCCAAGGGTTAAATTATTATACATGATGCAAATGTTGAGCATTTGTTCTGTATGGAGTGGGTCAGATTTACAGAATGAGCTAACTTCTAAAATTAATTAAAAATAATTAACATTATCCCATAACAATTATATTTACAAAGTAATGATTTGGAGGATTGTGTTTTCAGTCATTTCAAGTTGCACAAAAATTTTCAATTGTTAAAAATAAAATAAAATAAAACATAAATAAATAAATTTCAGAGAAGAAAACACATTTACCAACATTCACTTGATTGCTATCTTTCCAGATGTGTGCTGACATCTCAATTAGGTGGGAAGTTTGAAAGTGCATGGATGTTGTGCAAATGATAAGAAAGATATGATTGTGGATGTTATGAATGAGATGCTGGATGTCCTGGCTTTAAGTGAAAGAAAGCTGAAGGGGGTGGGAGAGTTTCAGTGGGGAGAAATAAATGGGATTAGGTCAGCGGTTTCAAATAGAGTTAGAGCTAAAAAAGGAGTAGCAATAATTTTTTTTTTTATTAACACATCGGTCGATTCCCACCAAGGCAGGGTGGCCCGAAAAAAGAAAAACTTTCATTATCATTCACTCCATCACTGTCTTGCCAGAGGGGTGCTTTACACTACAGTTATAAAACTGCAACATTAACACCCCTCCTTCAGTGTGCAGACACTGTACTTCCCACCTCCAGGACTCAGGTCCGGCCTGCCGGTTTCCCTGAATCCCTTCATAAATGTTACTTTGCTCATACTCCAACAGCACGTCAAGTATTAAAAACCATTCGTCTCCATTCACTCTTATCATATACGCTCATGCATGCTTGCTGGAAGTCCAAGCCCCTTGCACACAAAACCTCCTTTACTCCCTCCCTCCAACCCTTCCTAGCCCGATCCCTACCCCGCCTTCCCTCCACTACAGATTTATACACTCTCGAAGTCATTCTGTTTTGTTCCATTCTCTCTACATGTCCGAACCACCTCAACAACCCCACCTCAGGCCTCTGGATAATAGTTCTGGTAATCCTACACCTTCTCCTAATTTCCAAACTATGAATTCTCTGCATTATATTAACACCACACATTGCCCTCAGACATGACATCTCCACTGCCTCCAGCCTTCTCCTCGTTGCAACATTCATCACCCATGCTTCACACCCACACAAGAGTGTTGGTACAACTATACTCTCATATATTCCCCTTTTTGCTTTCACGGACAAAGTTCTTTGTCTCCACAGACTCTTCTGTGCACCACTCACCCTTATCCCCTCATCAATTCTGTGATTCACCTCATCCTTCATAGACCCATCTGCTGACACGTCCACTCTTAAATATCTGAATACATTCACCTCCTCCATACTCTCTCCCTCCAATCTGATATCCAGTCTTTCACCACCTAATCTTTTTGTTATCCTCATAACCTTACTCTTTCATATATTCACTTTTAATTTTCTTCTTTTACATACCCTACCAAATTCATCCACCAACCTCTACAACTTCTCTTCGGAATCTCCCAAACGCACAGTGTCATCAGCAAAGAGCAACTGTGACAACTCTCCCTTTGTGTTTGATTCTTTAACTTTTAACTCCACACCTCTTGCCAAGACCCTCGCATTCACTTCTCTTACAACCCCATCTATAAATATATTGAACAACCATGGTGACATCACACATCCTTGTCTATGGCCTACTTTTACTTGGAAATAATCTCCCTCTCTCCTACATACTCTAACCTGAGCCTCACTATCCTCGCATAAACTCTTCCCTGCTTTCAGTAACCTACCTCCTATACCATACACCTCCAACATCTGCCACATTGCCCCCCTATCCATCCTGTCATATGCCTTTTCTAAATCCATAAATGACACAAAAATCTCTCTACCCTTATCTAAATACTGTCCACCTACATGTTTCACTGTAAACACTTGGTCTACATACCCCTTACCTTTCCTAAAGCCTCCTTGTTCATCTGCTATCCTACTCTCTGTCTCAATAATAACTCTACAATACACTTTACCAGGTATACTCAACAGACTTCTTCCACTATAATTTTTGCACTTTCTTTTATTCCCTTTGCCTTTATACAAAGGAACTATGCATGCTCTCTGCCAATCCCTAGGTACCTTACCCTCTTCCATACATTTATTAAATAATAGCAATAATGATGAAGGATAAGTTATGGCATGAAAAGAGGGAGTATAAACGTATAAATTCAAGGATTATATGGAGTAAAATAAGGGTTGGATGTGAAAAGTGGGTAAATGTTTATGCACCTGGAGAAGAGAGAAGTGTAGAGGAAAGAGAGAGATTTTGGAATATGTTGAGAGAGTGTGTGGGGAGTTTTGAACCAAGTGAGACAGTAACTTGTGGTTGGGGATCTCAAAGCTAAAGTGGGTAAAAATGTTATGGAGGGAGTAACAGGTAAATTTGGGGTGCCAGGGGGTAAATGAAATTTTTTTTTTTTTTTTTTTCCAACAAGTCGGTCGTCTCCCACCGAGGCAGGGTGACCCAAAAAAAAAAAAGAAAGAAAATGAAAATGGGGAGCTTTAATTGAGCTATGTGTAGAAAGAGGTTTGGTAATAAGTAATACATATTTTACAAAAAAGAGTATAAATAAGTATACAAGGTATGAAATAGCATGTAATGAAAGTAGTTTGTTAGATTATGTATTAGTGGATAAAAGATTGATGGGTAGGCTTCAGGATGTACATGTTTATAGAGGGGCAACAGATATATCGGATCATTATTTAGTTGTAGCTACAGTTAGAGTAAGAGGTAGATGGGACACAAGGAAAATGGCAACAGCAATTAAGAGAAAGGTGGAAGTGTATAAACTAATGGAGGAGGAAGTTAGGGTGAAATATAAGCAGCTATTGGCAGAAAGGTGGGATAGTGCAAGTATGAGTAGTGGGGAGGGGTTGAAGACAGTTGGAATAGTTTTAAAAATCCATTATTAGAATGTAGGACAGAAGTTTTTGGCTATAGGAGAGTGGGTGAAGGAGGAGAGAGGAGTGATTGGTGGAATGAAGAAGTAAAGAATGTCATAAAAGAGAAAAAGGGTGCTTATGAGAGGTTTTTACAAAGCAGAAGTGTTATAAGAAGAGCAGAGTATATATTTTTTTTTTTTCAACAAATCGACCGTATCCCGCCGACGCAGGGTGGCCCCAAAAAATAAACGAATGTTACTCTTTATAAATTTAGTAATTTATACAGGAGAAGGGGTTACTAGCCCCTTGCTCCCGGCATTTTAGTTGCCTCTTACGACACGCATGTCTTACGGAGGAAGAATTCTGTTCCACTCCCCCATGGAGATAAGAGGAAATAAACAAGAACAAGAACTAGAAAGAAAACAGAAGAAAACCCAGAGAGGTGTGTGTATATATATGCTTGTACATGTATGTGTAGTGTAACCTAAATGCAAGTAGAAGTAGCAAGGCGTACCTGATATCTTGCATGTTTATGAAACAGAAAAAAGGACACCAGCAATCCTACCATCATGAAAAACAATTACAGGCTTTCGTTTTACACTCGCTTGGCAGGATGGTAGTACCTCCCTGGGCAGTTGCTGTCTACCAACCTACTACCTAAAGCAGAGAATATGTAGAGTAAAAAAAAGGTGAAGAGAGTGGTGAAAGAGTGGAAAAGGAGAGCAGATGAAATAGTGGGAGAGGCACTGTCAAGAAATTTTGATGAAAATAAGAAAAAGTTTTGGAGTGAGATAAACAAGTTAAGAAAGCCTAGAGAACGAATGGATTTGTCAGTTAAAAACAGAGCAGTGGAGTTAGCAGATGGGGAGCTGGAGGTATTGGGTAGATGGAGGGAATATTTTGAGGAACTTTTTAAATGTTGATGAAGAAAGGGAGGCAGTAATTTTAAGCACTGACCAGGGAGGTATAACATCTTTTAGGAGTGAAGAAGAGCAGGATGTGGGTGAGGGGGAGGTGCATGAAGCATTACATAGAATGAAAGGGGGTAAAGCAGCTGGAACTGATGAGATCATGAAAGAAATGTTATAAGCTGGGTGGAGTGGAGTGGATGGTACTTTTGTTTAATAAATGTATGAAAGTCCCTAGGGATTGGCAGAGACCATGTATAGTTCCTTTATATAAAGGGAAGGGGGACAAAAGAGACTAAAAATTATAGAGGAAGAAGTTTACTGAGTATACCAGGAAAAGTGTATGGTCGAGTTATTATTGAAAGAATTAGAGGTAAGACAGAGAGTAGGATTGCAGATGAGCAACGAGGCTTTAGAGTGGGTAGGGGATGTGCAGATCAAGTGTTTACAATGAAGCATTTATGTGAACAGTATTTAGATAAAGGTAGGAAAGTTTTCGTTGCAATGTGGCAGATGTTGTAAGTACGTGTATATGGAATAGGTAGTAAGTTACTAAATGCTGTAAAGAGTTTTTATGAGGATAGTGAGGCTCAGGTTAGGTCTTAGACAGGGATGTGTAATGTCACCATGGTTGTTTAATATATTTATAGATGGGGTTGTAAAAGAAGTAAATGCTAGGACGTTGGGGAGAGGGGTGGGATTAAATTATGGGGAATCGAATACAAAATGGGAATTGACACAGTTGCTTTTTGCTGATGATACTGTGCTTATGGGAGATTCTAAAGAAAAGTTGGTAAGGTTAGTGGACGAGTTTGGGAGGGTGTGTAAAGGTTGAAAGTTGAAAGTGAACATAGATAAGAGTAAGGTGATGAGGGTATCAAAAGATTTAGATAAAGAAAAATTGGATATCACATTGGAAAGAAGGAGTATGGAAGAAGTAAATGTTTTCAGATATTTGGGAGTTGACTTGTCAGCAGATGGGTTTATGAAGGATGAGGTTAACCATAGAACTGATGAAGGAAAAAAGGTGAGTGGTGCACTGAGGTATCTGTGGAGACAAAAAATGTTATCTATGGAGGCAAAGAAGGGAATGTATGTACAGTGGACCCCCGCATAACGATCACCTCCGAATGTGACCAATTATGTAAGTGTATTTATGTAAGTGCATTTGTACGTGTATGTTTGGGGGTCTAAAATGGACTAATTTACTTCACAATATTCCTTATGGGAACAAATTCGGTCAGTACTGGCACCTGAACATACTTCTGGAGTGAAAAAATATCGTTAACTGGGGGTCCACTGTAATTATAGTGCTACCAACACTCTTATATGGGTGAGAAGCTTGGGTTGTAAATGCTGCAGTGAGGAGGTGGCTGGAGGCAGTGGAGATGTCCTGTCTAAGGGTAATGTGTACTGTAAACATGATGCAGAGAATTCGGAGTAAGGAGATTAGTTGGAGGTGTGGAGTTATTAAAAGTATTAATCAGATTGCTGAAGAGGGGTTGTTTAGGTGGTTTGGTCATTTAGAGAGAATGGATCAAAGTAGAATGACTTGGAGAGCGTATAAATCTGTATTGGAAGGAAAGCGGAGGGGGTAAAGGAGGTTTTGTGGGCGAGGGGCTTGGACTTCCACCAAACATGCATGAGCATGTTAGATAGGAGTGAATGGAGATGAATGGTTTTTAGGACCTGACAAGCTGTTGGAGTGTGAGCAGCGTAATATTTAGTGAAGAGATTCGGGGAAACCAGTTATTTTTATATAACCAGACTTGAGTACTGGAAATGGGAAGTACAATGCCTGCAGTTTAAAGGGGGGGTTTGGGATACTGACAGTTTGGAGGAGTATGTTATGTATCTTTATATATACTTCTAAACTGTTGTATCTGGGTGCCTCTGCAAAGATAGTGATTATGTGTGAGGTGAAAGTGTTGAATGATGAAAGTATTTTCTTTTTGGGGATTTCCTTTCTTTCTGGGTCACTCTGCCTCAGTGGGATATGGCCGGTTTGTTGAAAAAAATATATGTACACCTACCATCTGACTTACGACCGAGTTCGGTTCCGAGAAACCGGTCGTAAGTCGAAATGGTCGTAAGTCAAACTTTACTACTGAATATCAACAAAACATTTTTGTAATGACTTTATTTTATTGTTTTATTTTGGTATTTCATGTTTTACTTTACTTTTTATGTTGTTAGTACTGTATTTTATACTGTAAGGTTTAGGATAAACACTGTGTACAACACAAATAGTTGTTTATTTCCCAGAAATTTGGCATAAAAAAACACGGTCGTAAGTCAAGTGGTTGTAAGTCTAGCAGGTCGTAAGTCAGATGGTAGGTGTATACGTACGTACGTACGTGTGTGTGTGTGTGTGTGTGTGTGTGTGTGTGTGTGTGTGTGTGTGTGTGTGTGTGTGTGTGTGTGTGTGTGTGTGTACACATACATACATACATACACAGTGGACCCTCGACCAACGTTGGCATCGTTTAACGTTAAATCCAACTAGCGATACATTTTAACGCAAATATTTTGCCTCGACTAGTGCTAAAAAACCCAACCAACGCTATTCGGTCCGTTCGAGACGCGTCCACTTGTGGCCTGAGCGCGCCTCACTTGTCCTGTGGGTGCCAGTGTTTACAAGCCAGCCAGCCACTGCGGTCCCATCCAAACATACAATCTGAACATTTCATATTATCACAGCGTTTGTAGTGACTGCACCTGCAAAATAAGTCACCATGGTCCCCAAGAAAGCTTCTAGTGCCAACCCTACAGCAAAAAGGGTGAAAATTGCTATGGATATGAAGAAAGAGATCATTGCTAAGTATGAAAGTGGAGTGCGTGTCTCCGAGCTGGCCAGGTTGTACACAAAACCCTAATCAACCATCGCAACTATTGTGGGCAAGAAAACGGCAATCAAGGAAGCTATTCTTGCCAAAGGTGCAACTATGTTTTCGAAACTGAGATCGCAAGTGATAGATGTTGAGAGACTGTTATTGGTGTGGATAAACAGATAGCAGATAGCAGGAGATTGCATCTCTCAAGCGATCATATGTGAAAAGGCTAGGAAGTTGCATGACAATTTAATTAAAAAAAATGCCAGCAACTAGTGGTGATGCGAGTGAATTTAAGGCCAGCAAAGGTTGGTTTGAGAGATTTAAGAATCGTAATGGCATACATAGTGTGATAAGGCATGGTGAGGATGCCAGTTCGGTCCACAAAGCGGCTGAAAAATATGTGCAGGAATTCAAGGAGTACATAGACAGTGAAGGACTGAAACCTCAACAAGTGTTTAATTGTGACGAAACAGGACTGTTTTGGAAGAAAATGCCAAGCAGGACCTACATTACTCAGGAGGAAAAGGCACTCCCAGGACATAAGCCTATGAAAGACAGGCTTACTCTGTTGATGTGTGCCAATGCTAGTGGTGATTGCAAAGTGAAGCCTTTATTGGTGTATCACTCTGAAACTCCCAGAGTGTTCAGGAAAAACAATGTCCTCAAGGCTAATTTGTGTGTGCTGTGGAGGGCAAACAGTAAGGCATGAGTCACTAGGAACTTTTTCTATGACTGGTTACACCATGCATTTGCCCCCACTGTGAAAAATTACCTCCTGGAAATAAATTTGACCTTAAGTGCCTCCTGGTATTAGACAATGCTCCTGGTCATCCTTCAGACTTGGCAGAGCGACTTTCTGCGGACATGAGCTTCATTAAGGTCAAGTTTTTGCCTCCTAATACCACTCCTCTCCTGCAGCCCATGGACCAGCAGGTCATTTCCAACTTCAAGAAACTGTACACAAAAGCTATGTTTGAAAGGTGCTTTGTAGTGACCTCACAAACTCAATTGACTCTAAGAGAGTTTTGGAGAGATCACTTTAGCATCCTCAATTGTGTAAACATTATAGGTAAGGCTTGGGAGGAAGTGACTAAGAGGACCTTAAACTCTGCTTGGAAAAAACTGTGGCCAGAATGTGTAGACAAAAGGGATTTTGAAGGGTTTGAGGCTAACCCTGGGAATCCTATGCCAGTTGAGGAATCCATTGTGGCATTGGGGAAGTCCTTGGGGTTGGAGGTTAGTGGGGAGGATGTGGAAGAGTTGGTGAAGGAGGACAATGAAGAACTAACCACTGATGAGCTGCTAGATCATCTTCAACAGCAAGAGGCCACGATGAAATTAAGACACATGTGCAACATCTGGGTGTCTTTATTGTAGACGTTTCGCCATCCAGTGGCTTTATCAATACAAACTCTAGGACATAAATTGAAGACAGTAAGACTATGTACAGAAGATGAAGTAATCAGTCCCTCAACCTTGGAGTAGGTGCGAAGAGCACCGTGCTCTTCGCACCTACCCTTCGCATCATGCTCTTCGCACCTACTCCAAGGTTGAGGGACTGATTACCTCATCTTCTGTACATAGTCTTACTGTCTTCAATTTATGTCCTAGAGTTTGTATTGATAAAGCCACTGGATGGCGAAACGTCTACAATAAAGATACCCAGATGTTGCACATGTGTCTTAATTTCATCTTGTCGGTATTATATACCATTCTTCCACAGCAAGAGGCCACACCTAAGGAAACTGCTTCGGAGGAAGGGATAGAGAAATTGAAGAAGTTGCCTACTTCAAAGATTAAAGAAATGTGTGCAATGTGGCTTAAAGTGCAAACCTTTTTTGATGAAAATCACCCTGACACAGCTACTGCAAGCTGTGTTGGCAACCTGTACACTGACAATGTTGTGAAACACTTTAGGAATGTCATAGAGGAACGGGAGATACAGGCCTCTATGAACAGATATGTTGTACGACAGAGGTCTAGTGACTCTCAAGCTGGTCCTAGTGGCATTAAAAGAAGAAGGGAAGTAACCCCAGAAAAAGACTTGCCACCTCAAGTCCTAATGGAAGGGGATTCCCCTTCTAAACACTAACACCATCAACACTCTCCCCTCCTCCCATCCCATCAATCATCACCAGATCTTCAATAAAGGTAAGTGTCATGTAACTGTGCATGTCTTCTTCAGTTTGTGTGTATTTAAATTAATATTTCATGTGGTAAAAATTTTTTTTTCAATACTTTGGGGTATCAGGAACGGATTAATTTGATTTCCATTATTTCTTATGGGGAAAATTAACTCGACTAACGATAATTTCGATTAACGATGAGCTCTCAGGAATGGATTAATATCGTTGGTCGAGGGTCCACTGTATATATATATAAATAATACATACATGCGCACAATTTTTAACACAAATGGCCATCTCCTACCGAGGTAGAGAGACCAAAACAATTTAATCACTAACCTTAGATAATCTCTGAAATATTGCAGGTAACATGTCTTTGAGCTGCAGTCTCCGACATGCTGGGTTGTTTTCTTGTTCCTGGAGAAACGCTGATAATCTTTGGTCTCTTTTTTGCCGCTGTTTAAGATTTTCCAATGCTAAAAACTGTGTTCTGACAAACTCTGCAGCCTGTTGTTGGAAATAATCTCCTTTCTCGCCATCAAACTGTGAAAAGAAAATAATAATCTTAATTATAAGGTTAGACCCAGCTTCCCATTACAAACACGATTTTTTTTACATTAAATGCAACTGTCTTATAAATGTTATACAGTGGTAACTTGACTTACAAATTTAATTCCTTTGGTGACCGACCTCGTGGCTCAATTTGCTTGTATATCAAATAAATTTTGCCATTAATCCATTCCAGCCCCCAAAAAACCACCCCAGGGGAAGGAGAAAATACTTCAATATAATGCTAATATCAACTCTACAGCTCATTTATCTATCAGAATTGATCTGATATGACATAATAAACATTAAGTAACATAGACGCATAATATATACTCTAGAATGAATAATAGGCCATAATATGGCGAGTGTCCAGGACCAGCCTGAGCATATAAAATTATTATTGCTCCTTCCTAAAATGTGTTCTTTGGTCCTGGGTAAGAGAAAATGGAGTTTTTGAGAGACCAACTGCACTAGATCACTAGTGCAGTGATATATATGAATATCTCAGAAGTTAGTTATTGACTTATTTCTTGAAGCCCACCATTTATTATTGAAGTAAATGCAATAATATTGACAGGAATTATAAAGAAATAATTGCTCTACAATTGGCTTGTGGAATATTGGAAATATTCCAAATATTTTGGGATTTGTGTGGGAGTAAAGGGCAAAATATTTTGCAAATGTCAAAAGCTTACCAAATTTATTTTTTTGTAGAATAACAAAAGATTATTACATGATTGCCTCTAGTGAGAACATCACACTAGCATTGTTTTATAAGTACCAAGTCCCAAAACCACCTTTCGTTTTGCCATTTAAGCCAGGGTTCTTGCCAAATGGCATTTTCAGTAAATTTTTTTTTTCGCTCGTAACTTGGATTTCGGCTCGTAACTCAAAGCAAAAAATCGACCGAGCAATGACTCGTAACTCGAAAAACTCGTAAGATGGGGCACTCATAAGGCAAGGTACCACTGTATATTGTAAAGTACCTGTAATTAGAAAATGTGATAATCATTGTTTTAAAATATGTAAAAATACTGCCATTGGCTTACAAGGCAAACACGAAGACCTGGATTAAATTACCCTTCAACTTCAAATGGTCAGAAATATTTTTTGCATGAGGCCAAGGTACAATGCAGGAAAACCAGGCTCCAGGACTGTAGGTCTTTCCTATCTCAACACTCTCAATGACAGGTAAATTTTACAACCTTCTAACTTTTACACACACATCTTTATTGCACAGTATAACCAAACCAGTTTTAGAACTTCACAAGGTATGTACAGTGGACCCCCGGTTAACGATATTTTTTCACTCCAGAAGTATGTTCAGGTGCCAGTACTGACCGAATTTGTTCCCATAAGAAATATGTGAAGTAGATTAGTCCATTTCAGACCCCCAAACATACACGTACAAACGCACTTACATAAATACACTTACATAATTGGTCACATTTGGAGGTAATCGTTATGCGGGGGTCCACTGTACTGTGTATAACAGACTTTGCTACTTCTGCTTGAAAACAACTCCACTCAACCATACAATGAAAACTTTTTTTTTTGAACACAACAACCATCTCCCACTGAGACAGGGTGACCCGAAAAAGAAGAAATGTAAAGTTTCCTTTTTTTTTTTATACATTTAGTAATTTTAATTTATACAGGAGAATGGGTTAGTTGAAAAACTATTTCAAGCAATGTTTTTTGCAACATAAATGGCCTTTCATTGTCCTTTCCTGATCTAACATGGATCAAGGCATAACTGAAGAGTAAGAAACATCAATATAAAAACAAACTATCATGCAATTTTCTATAGTTTAAAGAACATTGGTGGTTATGAAGAGAAGCATTTGCCATTTAAAACTGAATATGATATACTGCACACTCATGGGAGGAGACTGGTATTCCTATTCTAAGCAATGCATCAATTGTCTGCTACCATATTCAACATTGATAATACAGTAATTGTCCCCAAATTTGAAAGGGTTCACCTTAATTCAAATAAGTCCAATTACATGCACTACAGCATTCACAAAAAATGTTAAACCCATGTGTTATTCAGTATAGACAAGACTGATATGAATAAGTTAATGAGAAATGCCATAGGGTTAAATGATATGAATAATGACAATGTTAAGTAAGTCATTCAGCAATAAACGAATCATGATAAAGATGTTTCACCAAATATTCAGTGATGCAGATATTACTGATGTACTGTACCACTAGTCATGAACCCTGATGCTGAGAGAATAACAAAAGCAATGAGAAACCTGTTGATGAAAATCCTTTTACAATGGAAAAATGTATACAGCACTGTATATAATGAAGATAAACTTGTATTCTTTCTGGAGAAAAAGTAATATACCAGCATTACCAGGCAGTTAATAGTGGACATGAGTATGGAATGAGATGCACTGATCAAACAGAGACTGTAAAACCTATATTCACTGTGGTACCCTTTATTCCCTCAGCTTACTGTATTTAGGTTGGTAGATAGCAACCACCCAGGGAGGTACTACCGTCCTGCCAAGCGAGTGTAAAATGAGAGCCTGTAATAGTTTTACATGATGGTAGGATTTCTGGTGTCTTTTGTCTGTCTCATAAATAAGCAAGATTACAGGTATGTCTTGCTACTTCTACTTACACTTAGGTCACACTACACATAATAAATTTATTTATACACACTCATCCGAGTTTTCTTTGATTTTATCTTAATAGTTCTTGTTTATTTCCTCTCATCTCCATGGGGAAGTGAAACAGAATTCTTCCTCTGTAAGCCATGCGTGTTGTAAGAGGTGACTAAAATGCCGGGAGCAAGGGGCTAGTAACCCCTTCTCCTGTATAAATTACTAAATTTAAAAAGAGAAACTTTCGTTTTTCTTTTTGGGCCACACTGCCTCGGTGGGATACAGCCAGTTTGTTGAAAGAAGAAGAAAGAAGTTGTTTTTCTTATTACTTTTCCATTTATATCCATGGGGAAGTGGAATAAGTATCTTTTCTCCGTAAACCATGCGTGTTGTAAAAGTCAACTGAAATGCAGGGAACAATGGGCTAGTAACCCCTTTTCCTGTAAAGATTACTAAAAAGAAGAAGAAGAAATTTGTCAAAGTGGGATGTCTGAATGTGCATGGATGTAGTGCAAATAATAAGAAAGAGATGACTGTGGATGCTATGAATGAGAAGAAGCTGGATGTCCTGGCTTTAAGTGAAACAAAGCTGAAGGGGGTGGGAGAGTTTCAGTGGAGATAAGTATAAATGGGATTAAGTCAGGGGTTTCACATAAAGTTAGAGCTAAAGGAGAAGTAGCAATAATGTTGAAGGATAAGCTATGGCAGGAAAAGAGTATAAATGTATTAATTCAAGGATTGTGTGGAGTAAAATAAAGGTTGGATGTGAAAATGGGTTATAGTAAGTGTATATGCACCTGGAGAAGAGAGAAGCGTAGAGAAGAGAGAGAAGTTTTGGGAATTGTTCAGCGAGTGTGTGGGGAGTTTTGAACCAAGTGTGAGAGTACTTGTGGTTGGGGATTTCAATGCTAAAGTGAGTAAAAATGTTGTGGAGGGAGTAATAGGTAAATTTGGGGTGCCAGGGGTAAATGAAAATGGGGGGCCTTTAACTGAGCTGTGTAGAAAAAGGTTTGGTAATAATACATATTTTATGAAAAAGAGGATAAATTAATATACAACCTATGATATAGCATGTAATGAAAGTAGTTTGTTAGATTATATATTGGTGGATAAAAGGTTGTATGGTGTAGGAGGTAGGTTACTGAAAGCAGTGAAGAGTTTTTACGAGGATAGTGAGGCTCAAGTTAGAGTATGTAGGAAAGAGGGAAATTTTTTTCCCAGTAAAAGTAGGCCTTAGACAAGGATGTGTGATGTCACCGTGGTTGTTTAATATATTTATAGATGGGGTTGTAAGAGAAGTAAATGCGAGGGTCTTGGCAAGAGGCGTGGAGTTAAAAGATAAAGAATCACACACAAAGTGGGAGTTGTCACAGCTGCTCTTTGCTGATGACACTGTGCTCTTGGGAGATTCTGAAGAGAAGCTGCAGAGATTGGTGGATGAATTTGGTAGGGTGTGCAAAAGAAGAAAATTAAAGGTGAATACAGGAAAGAGTAAGGTTATGAGGATAACAAAAAGATTAGGTGATGAAAGATTGAATATCAGATTGGAGGGAGAGAGTATGGAGGAGGTGAACGTATTCAGATATTTGGGAGTGGACGTGTCAGCGGATGGGTCTATGAAAGATGAGGTGAATCATAGAACTGATGAGGGAAAAAGAGTGAGTGGTGCACTTAGGAGTCTGTGGAGACAAAGAACTTTGTCCTTGGAGGCAAAGAGGGGAATGTATGAGAGTATAGTTTTACCAACGCTCTTATATGGGTGTGAAGCGTGGGTGATGAATGTTGCAGCGAGGAGAAGGCTGGAGGCAGTGGAGATGTCATGTCTGAGGGCAATGTGTGGTGTGAATATAATGCAGAGAATTCGTAGTTTGGAAGTTAGGAGGAGGTGCGGGATTACCAAAACTGTTGTCCAGAGGGCTGAGGAAGGGTTGTTGAGGTGGTTCGGACATGTAGAGAGAATGGAGCGAAACAGAATGACTTCAAGAGTGTATCAGTCTGTAGTGGAAGGAAGGCGGGGTAGGGGTCGGCCTAGGAAGGGTTGGAGGGAGGGGGTAAAGGAGGTTTTGTGTGCGAGGGGCTTGGACTTCCAGCAGGCATGCGTGAGCGTGTTTGATAGGAGTGAATGGAGACAAATGGTTTTTAATACTTGACGTGCTGTTGGAGTGTGAGCAAAGTAACATGTATGAAGGGATTCAGGGAAACCGGCAGGCCGGACTTGAGTCCTGGAGATGGGAAGTACAGTGCCTGCACTCTGAAGGAGGGGTGTTAATGTTGCAGTTTAAACTGTAGTGTAAAGCACCCTTCTGGCAAGACAGTGATGGAGCGAATGATGGTGAAAGTTTTTCTTTTTCGGGCCACCCTGCCTTGGTGGGAATCGGCCAGTGTGATAATAAAAAAAAAAAAAGGTTGATGGGTAAGCTTAAGGATGTACATGTTTACAGAGGGGCAACTGATATATCGGATCATTAATTAGTTGTAGCTACAGTTACAGTAAGATGAAGATGGGACAAAAGGAAAATGGCAACAAGTAAGAGAGAGGTGAAAGTGTATAAACTAAGGGAGGAAGAAGTTCGGGTGAGATATAAGCAACTACTGGCAGAAAGGTGGGCTAGTGCAAGTATGAGTAGTGGGGGGGTTGAAGAGGGTTGGAATAGTTTTAAAAATGCAGTATTAGAATGTGGGGCAGAAGTTCTTGGCTATAAGAGGGTGGGTGCAGGAGGAAAAAGGAGTGATTGGTGGAATGATGAAATAAAGGGTTTGATAAAAGAGAAAAAGTTAGCTTATGAAAGGTTTTTATAAAGCAGAAGTGTTATAAGAAGAGCAGAGTATATGTAGAGTAAAAAAAAGGTGACGAGAGTGGTGAGAGAGTGTAAAAGGAGAGCAGATGATAGAGAGAGGCACTGTCAAGATATTTTGATGAAAATAAGAAAAAAAATTGGGGTGAGATAAACAAGTTAAGAAAGCCTAGGGAACCAATGAATTTGTCAGTTAAAAAGAGAGTAGGGGAGTTAGTAGATGGGGAGATGGAGATATTGGGTAGATGGCGGGAATATTTTGAGGAACTTTTAAATATCGATGAAGACAGGGAGGCAGTAATTTCATGCACTGGCCAGGGAGATATACCATCTTTTAGGAGTGAAGACAAGCAGGATGTGAATGTGGGGGAGGTGCGTGGTGAGGCATTACGTAGAATGAAAGGGAGAAAGCAGCTGGAACTGATGGGATCATGACAGAAATGTTAAAATCAGGGAGGGATATAGTGTTGGAGTGGATGGTATTTTTTTTAATAAATGTATGAAAGAGGGGAAGGTACCTAGGGATTGGCAAAGAGCATGTATTATTCCTTTATATAAAGGGAAGGGGGACAAAAGAGATTATAAAAATTATTGAGGAGTAAGTTTACTGAGTATGCTGGGAGCAAGGGGCTAGAAACCCCTACTCCTGTACAAATTATTAAATTTAAAAAGAAAAACTTTCGTTTTTCTTTTTCGGCCACCCTGCCTTGGAGGGATACGGCCGGTTTGTTGAAAAAAAAAAAAACTTTACCGAGTATACCAGGAAAAGTGTATAGTAGGGTTATTATTGGAAGAATTAGAGGCAAGACAAAATGTAGGATTGCAGATGAGCAAGGCGGCTTTAGAGTGGGTGGGGGATGTGAAGATCAAGTATTTACATTGAAGCATATATGTGAACAGTATTTATATAAAGGTAGGGAAGTTTTTATTGCATTTATGGATTTAGAAAAGGCATATGATAGAGTGGATAGGGGAGCAATGTGGCAGATGTTGCAAGTATATGGAATAGGTAGTAAGTTACTAAATGCTGTAGAGAGTTTTTCTGAGGATAGTGAGCTTGGGTTAGGGTGTGTAGAAGAGAGGGAGACTACTTCCACGTAAAGGTGGGTCGTAGACAGGGATGTGTAATATCACCATGGTTGTTTAATATATTTATAGATGGAGTTGTAAAAGAAGTAAATGCTAGGGTGTTGGAGAGAGGGGTGGGATTAAATTATGGGGAATCAAATACAAAAATGGGAACTGACACAGTTACTTTTTGCTGATGATACTGTGCTTATGGGAGAATCTAAAGAAAATTTGCAAAGTTTAGTGGATGAGTTTGGGAGTGTGTGTAAAGGTAGAAAGTTGAAAGTGAACATAGGAAAGAGTAAGGTGATGAGGGCATCAAATGATTTAGATAAAGAAAAATTGGATATCAAACTGGAGAGGAGTATGGAAGAAGTGAATGTTTTCAGATATTTGGGAGCTGACGTGTCAGCGGATGGATGTATGAAGGATGAGGTTAACCATAGAACTGATGAAGGAAAAAAGGTGAGTGGTACATTGAGGTATATGTGGAGACAAAAAACATTATCTATGGAGGCAAAGAAGGGAATGTATGAAAGCACAGTGGTATCAACACTCTTATATGGGCGTGAAGCTTGGGTTGTAAATGCTGCAGCGAGGAGGTGGCTGGAGACAGTGGAGATGCCCTGTCTAAGGGCAATGTGTGATGTAAATATTATGCAGAGAATTTGGAGTGTGGAAATTAGGAGGTGTGGAGTTAGTAAAAGTATTAGTCAGCGGGCTGATAAGGGGTTGTTGGGGTGGTTTGGTCATTTAGAGAGAATGGATCAAAGTAGAATGACATGGAGAGTGTATAAATCTGTAGGGAAAGGAAGGCAGGGTAGAAGTCGTCCTCAGAATGGTTGGAGGGAGGGGCTTGGACTTCCAGCAAGCATGCATGAGTGTGTTAAATAGGAGTGAATGGAGACAAATGGTATTTGGGATGTGACGAGCTGCTGGAGTGTGAGCAGGGTAATATTTAGTAAAGGGATTCAGGGAAACCGGTTATTTTTATATAGCTGGACTTCAGTACTGGAAATGGGAAGTACAATGCCTGCACTTTAAAGGAGGGGTTTGGGATATTGGCAGTTTGGAGGGATATGTTATATATCTTTACATATGCTTCTAAACTATCGTATCTGGGCACCTCTACAAAAGCAGTGATTATGTATGAGTGAAGTGAAAGTGTTGAATGATGATGTACGTATTTTCTTTTTGGGGATTTTCTTTCTTTTTGGGTCACATGCCTAGGTGGGAGATGGCCAACATGTTAAAAAAAGACAATTTGTATGAATTATGAAAATATTGAAGTTCTGAAGAGCTCCTATTCTGGGTATGCTTGTTTACAGGTACTAGACTGTATTTTAACTTTCACTTGTAGACTATATCTGTTATTGGTTATGAGGAATCATCATCCACAGTTTGGTCTCAGACTAGACTTAATAAATCATAAAAGAAATATTACATCAATAAGAACTATTGCATGAAGAAACACAAAGGAATATGAAGACAAGTGTGTAGTGAATAAAACTAGAAATTTGAAAAATTTACTGAACATCTTATACATGTATAAGACAGAAAGAAAGAAAGAGCCAGCAATCCTGAAAGAATGAAAAATATTTCCAACTTGTGTGAAGGGATGGTAGTACCTCCCTGAGTAGTTGCTGCTTACCAACCTAATTGCTAGCTACCATGGTCTCACTTGAAATATATGGTATGAATATAATGCAGAGAATCCGTAGTTTGGAAATTAGAAGGTGTGGGATTACTAAGAGTATTATCCAGAAGGCTGAGGAGGAGTTGTTGAGGTGGTTCAGACATGTAGAGAGGCTGCAACAAAATAGAATGACTTTGAGAGCACATAAATCTGTTGTGGAAGGAAGGCGATATAGGGGTCATCCTAGGAAAGGATGGAGGGAGGGGGTAAAGGAGGTTCTGTATGCAAGGGGTTTGGACTTTCAGCAAGCATGCACGAGCATGTTAGATACCAGTGAGTGGAGACAAATGGTTTTTAGGACTTGACGTGCTGTTGGAGTGTGAGCAAGGGAGATTTGTGAAGGGATTCAGGGAAATCAGCAGGCTGGACTCAAGTCCTGGAGGTTGGAATTACAGTGCCTGCACCCTGAAGAAGGGGTGTTAATATTGAAGTTTTATAACTGTAGTGTAAGTGCACCTCTGGCAAGACATAAATGGAGTGATTGATGATTAAAGTTTTTCTTTTTCGGGCCACTCTGCCTTGGTGGGAAATTTATTTATTTATTTATTTATTTATTTAAAAATTTGTGCACACATACAGAGGTACAAAAAATACAGATAAGAGCAGCATGCCAAAGCCACTTATACTATGCATAGCATTACGGGCTGGCTTAAAATTAACTTAAGATGAACTAAGCAATGATGACATCAGTGATAAAACTTTAATGTAAACAGATTACTATAAAGCACAAGTGAGTATTACAAAGACAGGTCATATGGTTGTATGCATTGTTGTACATTCAGTGGAATGGAGTATTCTGTTAGGTAGTGTATTTAAAAAATAATAAAGTTAGATTGGGTTTTAGGTTTAACATTTATGTGATATAATTGTGAGAAACATTTAAGATATACAATTTATAAGGTTCAGTTATTCAGTATTTATTTGGTTTTGGGTGAGTAAGTGATCTTTGAGAAGAGACTTGAATTTATAAACAGGTAGTGTTTCTTTTATATTTACAGGTAATGAGTTCCAGATTTTAGGGCCTTTTATGTGCATTGAGTTTTTGCATAGTGTGAGATGGACACGAGGAACATCAAAGAGTGATCTGTGCCTTGTGTTATGGTCATGTGTTCTGTTGAGGTTGGCAAGGAGATGTTTGAGGGGAGGGTTAATATCAGAGTTAAGTGTTCTATGTATGTAATAGGTGCAGTAATAAGTATGAATGTTTTGTATGGTGAATAGGTTTAGTGTATTGAATATTGGTGGAGTGTGCTGCCTATAGTGAGAATTTGTTATCATTCTAACTGCAGCCTTTTGTTGGGTAATTAGTGGTCTGAGATGGTTACTTGTTGTTGAGCCCCATGCACAAATTCCATAGGTGAGATAGGGGTAAATAAGAGAGTGATATAGGGCCAGGAGGGCTGACTGTGGAGCATAGTACCGTATCTTCGATAGTATGCCTACAGTCTTGGAAATTTTCTTAGAAATTTGTTGTATATGTGTATGAAATTTGAGTCTATTATCAAGGTGGATTCCTAAGAATTTTCCCTCTGTTAGCTTTGTGATAGGTGATCCGTTTATCATTATGTTAAGAGGGACATCTGTAGCTCTGTTACCAAACTGCATGAAGTAGGTTTTGTCAATGTTTAGTGTAAGTTTGTTAGTCCTCATCCAGGTAGATATTTTCTGTAATTCGGTATTTACAGTATTGGCTAGCGTGACTGGGCTCGGGTGGGAGAAGACGTATGTAGTGTCATCTGCAAATAGTGTGGGTTTGAGTAATTGCGAAGCATTTGGTAGGTCATTTATGTATAGGAGAAAGAGAAGAGGGCCAAGGACACTTCCCTGTGGGACACCAACTGTAATTGGTTGTGCAGAAGAGTTTGCCCCATTTGCATACACATATTGGCTTCTGTTGCTGAGGTATGACTTGAGGTAGTTGAGGGAGTGCCCTCTTATACCATAGTGTGACAATTTTACGTGGAGCAAGTCATGGTTAACTGTATCAAAAGCTTTACGTAAGTCAATGAAGATCCCCAGTGGGACTTCTTTTTTCTCTATTGCAGTGTATATATGTTCTAGCATGTGTATAATAGCATCATTAGTATTTTTATTTGGCCTGAATCCAAATTGGCAGGGGTTGAGTATGTTTTGGGAGATAATGTAGGAGTAGATTCGTTTATGAATTAATTTTTCGAAGATTTTTGAGAGAGGGTGTAAGTTGGATATTGGCCTATAGTTATTCAACTCTGTTTGGTCTCCTCCTTTGTGGATCGGGGTGACCCTTGCTATTTTGAGTACTGTAGGGAAGGTGGAGGATTCAATGGATTTGTTAAAGAGTGTTGCAATGATTGGTGATAGCACTTGTGACACTTTTTTGTATATAAAGGGTGGTAAGGTATTTAAATCTCCTGCCTTGTTTTTTAGCGTGTTGATAATAAGGGAGACTTCGTATGGGTTAGTCGGAGCTAGGAACAGTGTGTTCGGGTAGTTGCCAGTGAGGTAGTCATTTGGTGGGGTATCTGAGCTTGGGATTTTATTGGCAAGGTTTTGTCCTATAGTGGAGAAGAAGTCATTGAGTCTGTTTGCTGTTTCTGTTGGTGGGAGTTGGGGTTCATCTGATTTTGCTAATTTTATTTCGCTATTTTGTGATATCTTTTTTGTTCCTAGAATTTCTGATAGGGTTTTCCAGGTCTTTTTTATATCACCTCGTAAGTTGGATAATCTGTTCTCATAATACAATTTTTTTGCCCTTCTTATCAGGCTGGTTAGGATTGACGAGTAACGTTTTGTTTGGTCTCTGGTTATGTGACCCAGTCTGTACTGTTTTTCATATTGGTGTTTTGTATTTATGGATTTGAGAATGCTGGGTGTTAACCAGGGACTGTTCAGTCTCTTAGCTGTCATCTGTTTAGTTTTTTTAGGGCAGTGCTTGTTATAGAGGTATTGGGTCTTTTTTAGAAAATTATTAATACATTCGTCAATATCTGTATAGATTTCTAGCTCAGTGTGCCAGTCAATGTTTGCTACTGCTGTTGTGAAGTTATTAATGGCTGCCTCATTGTGAAGTCTGAAGGTGACTTTAGTAGTGTCTTGGGGTAATTTACCAAGAGTTGTTATGAGAAAAGTAGGGTAGTGGTCTGTGGTATTATCTGTAATTATGCCTGATTTTAAAGGGGATATGGTGTTGGTCCAGATGTGGTCAAGTAGGGAAACACTAGTCTCTGTAACTCTTGTAGGTTTTGTTACTGTTGGTAGCAACATACAGTTACTCATTGTGTTTGTGAATTCAGTAACGTGTGGGTCCTGGTCTTGCAGGAGATTTATATTGAAGTCACCTGAGAGTAGTAAGTGATCTTTGTTCATGCGTGCATCAGTTATCATACTTCCTAGGTTTTGACTAAATTGGCTAATGTTTGACTGTGGAACTCTGTAAATGTTTATCAATGTGAGAGGTTTTTGTAGGTATTTGGATTTGAATTTGGCTATTATATATTCCCCATGTTCATCCCTTGTGCAAGTATTAGTGATACATTCTAGTTGGTCTGAGTAGTATATGGCTGTGCCACCCCCTTGTTGGTCTGGCCTACAGTTGTGTATGGCTGTGTAACCAGGAATGGCATAGACATCTGTACTATCAGGCTTTAGCCAGGTTTCAGTTAGTGTAATGATGGACATATTGGCATGTAAGGAGTTTAGTAATGCTATGAGGTCATCGTAATGCTTGCTTAAAGATCTGATATTGTAGTTAAAGATAGTTATGTTGTTGTTGGCACTGAGAAGTGCCTTTGATTGTTCTGCAGTGTAGTAATTACAGTAACTGTTTGATTCATTTAAGTCATTAAATAAGAGGTTGGTATCAGGATCAATGCTTGTAATCATAAGATTTGTAGTGAATCTATAGTTAGAATTAAGTATAAAACAAAGTAAATAGTCTTAAGCTAAAAAAATAGCACCTGAATTATTTAACAAATGTAAAATAATGAGCTTGGGAATATGATAGTAGGTAGTACTATAAAGGTAATTCTTTAAAGTTAGAATTATAGTATAAAATAATAATATAAAAGGGACTAATGTAAGTTGTGGTGAACAATAAAGTGGTAATCAAATAAATGAGCTTTGGAATATAATGGCAAAATTGTGAACTTATTCTACTTTAGCATCTGAGAATAGCACCTTGATTATTTTAACAATTGTGAATGTATAAACTAGGGTAGTTATATAAAGCTAAAATAAAGGAGAAAATATATAAGGGACTAAATTTAAGTAATGGTAAACAAAGTTAAATGGACAGGTGGTCACTATGAAATAATATTGGTTTAGGAGTAAGATCTGATTTGTAATACTAAATAAATTGAGCAGTTTATTGCACAATAAAAGTAAAAAAAAAAATGAGGTAGTTGGTACTAGCTAGCAAAAGATAGTTTTGGTACTTGCAAAAATGTAATTGGAATATACACTAATTGCATACACAATGAAAAGTGACTAAAAAAACAAGTAGTGATAAACAAAATTAAATGGACAGGTAAGAATAATGAATATTATTAATTTGGAGTAAGATTTGACTTGTAATTTAAAATTATGAGCAATTAATAGCAGTAAGAAAGAAGTATAGAGTATTGGAGGTATTTCATTAGCTAGTGATGAAAAATAATAAAAATAATAATGTACAATATAATAGTAACGTACACTATATGCACCACACGTATATATGTATTAAGGGCACTTATCTAATCTGTTACAGAAATGTCAGCTTTTCTAAGGAAGGTAGAGAAATCGTGTTCATTTGAGATAGTATATTGTTGTCCTGTTGATGTTTTCCTTACTAGTATTTTCCCATCTCGCGTGAAACACTGATGTATTTTGTTTTCCTGTTTAAGTTTTCTCAGCCTGAACAGAAGGTTTTGACGTTTTTTTGTTAGACACTCATTTATGTACACTCCATTTTTCATTGTAATTGCTGATTTAATTAAGTCCTTTCTTTTATCGTATGAATGAAGTCGGATCATTATACTGTGTTTACTTCCTGGTTTTCCTAGCAAACGTGTTTCTTTGATTTCATTGTTTTGCACGATGACTTGTACGTGGTTCTGTATTATCCTGATAGCAGTTTCTTTGCACTGTGCTTGTGTTATGTCACTAGGAATGTGTGGACTGTTTATTATTACTGCATCAGACAACTTATCTTGTTCAGTTTTGTCGTCTTGGAAATCAAGGTATTCATTTAGTCGAGTGTGCATGTTCTGATTCCAGTCCTTGATTGCTTCTTCAACCTTCATATTTATTGTTGTTATTTGCTCAGTGTGACTGGCTATAGCTGCTTTTAGAGTATTTTCTGTGTCAACACTTCCCGATGTAATCTTCTCTTCAAGGTTTTGGATCTTATTCTCGAGGTTGGTTATCTTGGATTCTCGTCGCTCGAGTGTTGCTTTGATATCTTTGATTTCATTTTCTAGAGCAACGATGTAGTCCTTGATATTGTCAGGAATAATCATACCTGAGTTATCATGGGTGAATCCTTTGAAGGGAGTGGAGTTGGAGGGGGAGTCAGCCATGTTTGTTGTTGTTGTTGTTGTTCCTTGGGTGGCGGCGGTGAGGGGGGTTGATGATACACTGGCGTCCTGCTGGGTAGACAAGTTGAGTTCTAGGGTCCTTGCTGTTATTCTTTTATTACTGGTGTTGTTTCTTCTGCGATATCCTTTCATAGTATCACTGAAGTAGATACTGTGTAGCAATGGAGGAGAAGGCTTGTTTTCTCGGAGCTTGGGTTAAGTGATTGTCTGGCAGCGGAGGCAGTGTTTGGGTTAGCAGGGCTGTCTTCC
>NC_091342.1:21239374-21276874 GCF_038502225.1 Cherax quadricarinatus | reverse complement strand
TGCAGATACACACGCACGCATATACACACACACACACAAATGCATACACACACATGCGCATGTGCATGTGTGTTTGTGCATGCATGTGCGCACACGCGCGTGCATCAAAACCCTGTTAATTAAATTTTTTTTGCACTTTTTTAGGGGTGCTGGTCTTTTCTGTCTCATGAATATATGAGATGCCCAGGAAACTCTTGTAAATTTCTATACACATTCAGCACACAATTATTTTTATTTTCCTATGTACTGTGCTGTATTTCTGTGGTTATTATTTCTGCAATACAACACTTCCTTTCTAATTTACAATACCACAAAAGCGTTAATCTCTAAACTATTAACAGATACTGTATGCACATCTATCACAAACAAAAATAACAAATAGTAGATGCACATTTACACAAAAGTTTGAGCCTGGGAGTAAGGAAGCTATGACCAGTCGACTGATGTCAGGAAGACAGATCAGCTGACCACCTCATCAGCTTTTAAATTATTAATTTTTAACATGTTTGCAAAATTTCTTTACTTGTATAATTGCTACTTGAAACATAACAGTTATTATGAATCTGATATTATCCTTCTAATTACAATTTCCTTCTAATTACTTACTGCATTTAAAAAATATGAATCAGGTTCAGGGATATTATTACATAAACTTATGACTCACATGGTGTGGTTGCATGTGCCATGAGTGCCTGCTCTAGGTCACTATCTGGACACGATGGGAGCGGCTCGAGCCTTGAGACCATTAATGTCCCATGATGGCACCTTTACTGCCAATCACAAGACCTCACCGCTCCCAATACTACTCTTTCTTTAAAACAAAATTTTTGACGAGTAATTTTACACTCCCATAGGTTATACAGTGCATTACTGTATCTTAATTCCTTAACTCTTTGACTGTCGCGGCCGTATATATACGTCTTACGAGGTGCCGTGTTTGACGTATATATACTCAAATTCTAGCGGCTTCAAATCAAGCAGGAGAAAGCTGGTAGGCCCACATGTGAGAGAATGGGTCTGTGTGCTCAGTGTGCACCATATAAAAAAAATCCTGGAGCACGCAGTGCATAATGAGAAAAAAAAAACTCCAACCTTTTTTTTAATTAAAATGCCGACTTTGTGGTCTATTTTCGTATAGTATTTATGGTTGTATTCTCGTTTTCTTGGTCTCATTTGATAGAATGGGAAACATATTATAGAAATAGAAGTGATTTTGATTTATTTTACTATAAAAAGAACCTAGAAATGGAGCTCAAAGTAGGGGAAATGTTTGATTTTTGCCAATGTTCAAAAGTAAACAAATGATGCCATTGTCCAATAAATGTCCAACTAGCCATTCTAATATGCAGTCATGAATGGGTTGATGTTATTTATACAATTATTACAGTATTGCAGTAGTCTGCATAATAGTAAGTCTTCTATTTTTTGTTTGAATAAAAATTCAAAATAGAAAGCAAGAGTAATATCAGAGGAGCCTGGAGACATGACTGATGAACAAAGAAAATGTTATTTTAGAGCCAGGAATGTCTGCACTGTTCATTCTGGACCTTATTTTGAAATTGTCATATTTTTTAATTTTCGTGAAATTGGCCAAATTGCAAATTTCTGACCACATTATTAGGTAGTTGAAATCGGTAAATGGGCAGTTTCTTGTACTCAATCGATAGAAAAAATGTAGTTCTAAAGAAATAGCTATGAGTTTGGGCGACTGGAACAACGGAATTAGCCAAAAATAGGGCTCAAAGTGGGCGAAATCGCCGATTTGTAAACAGCGCCGAGGTCTCTTAACTTTGCAAGAGCATAATTCCGTCAGTTTTCCATCAAATTTCGCTTTTTGGTGTCGTTACAATCGGAAAAAGATTCTTTATCATTTCATAAGAAAAAATAATTTTTTTTTTTTAAATTTTGCGACACCAGGAGACACCTCAGGATTGGGGGTTGCGACAGTCAAAGGGTTAAAACCCTGGAGTAAGTCATAGCATATTCATCTTAATTCAATTTTTTTTTTTTCAAAAACTGTCAAATGAAGTTAGGCAGATCATCACTAGTCAGATGGTATAGGAAAGAAAAATAAAAAAAACAATGGAAACTATTTTCTGCCTAGAAAAAGTATTTTGAATCATGTGTTGTTGCTCATTAATTAATGTGCCATTCAGCCTGCCAAATAAAAATAACAATGCTGCTTCAAAACAAGTCTCTACCACCAGACAGACAGCCAGCCACCTCTAGGCTCATCCAGTATAGAAATTCTGGTACTGACCCTTTCACATTGCATATAATTTGCTGCAATGATATAATATTGCAGATTATTTTAGAATCAGGTGAATGTGTTGATTGTTTTAATTATAATGAAAAATATTAATACAGTGGACCCCTGGGTATCATAGTCGCCGGATTTCGTAATATTCGGAAATCGTAACTTTTTTCGTCAAAATATTGGCTCAGTGATCGTCACCAACAGCCAGACACTCAGTGTGCCATTGTTTATCAACCAGTGAGCATGATCGCATGCGTTCATACGATACATTTCATATTATTCCATTCTTTTTAATTAATGCTTACAACTGCTAAGCCACCATGCACCCAAAGAAAGTTCCCAGTGCCAGCCAGCCCTTTAGTAAAGGGCTGAGACAGAGGGGAGAATGTCCCTTCTTCAGTGATCCTGCGATATGTACGATACTAAAGCAGCAGGAGTCAATAAAGGTTATAGTGCCAGCCAGTGATGAAGTGTAGCATTAACAGTGTAGCAGGTAAGTTAAATGATTAATCGATAGAAAGAGGATAGCACAAACATGACTCCTCCAGTCTTGTTGGAGGTACAGTGGACCCTCCCTTTTCGTCAATCTCTGTTATCACCGATTTTGATTTTGGCCGACTTTTTTTGTTGATTTTTTGGTTCAGTTTTTCGTCGATCGTACAGAACCTGTCCAGTTCTCAGCGCGCAGACAAAGCTGCCTCCTACACCATTCTCAGCCAGTGTACTATTGTTTCTCGGTGAGTGAACATATCCTGCCAGGTCATATGAAACATTTTGTAATAATCCATTGTTTTTGCCACTTGTTTATTGTGTGTGGCTTCTAAATAAGCCACCATGGGCCCAAAGAAAGCTTCTAGTGCCAGCCTTTTGGCACAGAATATGAGAAACATGATATAATTCAAGAAAAAGTTTGTAGAAAAATATGAAAATAGTGGTGGTAGTGATGGTGGTAGAGGGTAGAGGGTGGTAGTGATGGTGGTAGAGGGTGGTAGTGATGGTGGTGGAGGGTAGTGGTGGTTGTGATGGTGGTAGAGGGTAGGAGTGGTTGTGATAGTGGTAGAGGGTGCCTTCTTCAGTGATTCAACGATTCTACTAACTCCTCCAATGTTGTTAGGTAAGACACATATGCAACAGTTAGGTAGCTTTATTTCGAAACGTTTCGCCTACACAGTAGGCTTCTTCAGTCGAGTACAGGAAAGTTGATAGAAGCAGTATTGTTCCGTAGTCTGAAACAATATTGTTTCAGACTATGGAACAATACTCTTCTCCAGACTGAGGGACTGACCACCTCAAAACTTCAAGGGTGATGGACTGATTACATCATCTTCAAGTCTCTTCTGCTTCTATCAACTTTTCTGTACTCGACTGAAGAAGCCTACTGTGTAGGCGAAACGTTTTGAAATAAAGCTACCTAACTGTTGCATATGTGTCTTACCTAACAACCTGTCGGTATTTTATACCATTTTAATGTTCCTCCAATGTTCTTGGAGTTATATAAGGCTACAGAAAATGCCACCACCTCAGCTGCAGCCTTCACCAACATTATGTACGGCTTATGCTCACAGTGGGCATTATACACCTAACAACAACAGAACACCTGTCGTTACATACATAACCACTTATTTTATTCATTCTGGATTATATGTCATGTTTCTTTGTTATTAATATTGTTTATTATGTCATATTAGCTGAACTGTGATAGATAAATAAGCCGTAGAGTTGATATTAGTGTCATATTCTCCAACAATAAACTCACCCTCTCCTCTCCACCCAGTCTGCCATACACCAACAAGTCTTTTCAATAAAGGTAAGTGTGATGTTAAATGTTCATTTACACATTTTATTAGTGCTTTATATTTATGTCATTCTTTTCTGCATGTAAATCTATATTTATGCTAGGGAAGTGACCCCCGATAAGGACTTAGTACCTAGAGTCCATATGGAGGGGGATTCCCCTTCCAAACAATAACCTCTCTTCCCTCTCTCCTCCTCCCTGTCTTCTATCCACCAACAACAGCCTTTAACCCTTTGAGGGTTGACAGGCCCTCTCCGAGACTCGTTCTCAGGGTCGGCCAAATTTAAAAAAAAAAAAAAAAAATTTTTTTCTTATGAAAAGATAGAGAATCTTTTCCCGATCATAATGACACCAAAAATATGAAATTTGATGGAAAACTTACAGAATTATGCTGTCGCGAAGTTAGCGGTCTCGGCGATGTTTACAGATCGGCGATTTTGCCCACTTTGAGCCCCATTTTCGGCCAGTTCCACTGTACTAGTCGACAAAAAACATGAATATTTCGCTAGAACTCCATTTTTTCTATTGAATGAGTGCAAGAAACCACCCATTTACCAATTTCAACTATCCAGTACAGTGGTCAGAATTTAGCAATTTTGCCAATTTCACACAAATTTCAAAAGATGCCAATTTCCGAATAGGGTCCAGAACAAACAAGAAATACATTCCTGGCACTAAAATGACATTTCCTCTGTTCATTAGTCACGTCTCAAGGCCCCTCTTACATTCTTTTGCTTTCCACTTTGAATTTTTATTCTCACAAAAAATAGAAGATTTACTGTTATGCAGACTACTGCATTAGTGTAAAAAATGGTATGAATCATATTGGCGCACTTGCAAAAGAATACTAGACTCACCAGTTGACGTGTATTGGATGCTTGGCATGATTTGTTTACTTTTGAACTTTGGTAAAAATCGAACATTTCTGCTAATTTGAACTCAATTTCCAGGTACTTTTCATTGTAAAACCAGTCAAAATCTTCTCAATTTCTATGATATGCCTTCCACTCTATAAATTGAGACCAAGAAAACTAGAATACAACAATAAATACCATACGAAAATACAGTGCAAAGTCGCTGTTTTATTCCAAAAAAAAACGTCAGTTTTTTTTTTCTCATTATGCACTGTGTGCTGCAGGATTTTTTTTATACCATGCACACTGACCACATAGACCCATTCTTTCATATGGAGGCATACCAGCTTTCTCCCACTAGATTTGAGGGCGCTAGAATTTAGGCGTACTAGTACGTCAAAAACCCTGGGTCGTAAGCCGTACTAGTACGTCCGAAACCCTCAAAGGGTTAATAAAAGTAAGTGTCATGTGTAACATTCATTCTTTTGTGCATGTAAATCTATCTTTAAGGTAAAAAAAATTTTTTTTATTGATACCTCTGGCTGTTTGGAACGGATTAATTCCATTTACATTATGTATTTCTCATGGGAAAAATGGTTTCGGTTTTGGCTGATTTCAGTTTTGGCTGATGGCTCTAGAACGGATTAAATGTGAAAACCAAGGTCCACTGTATATAGGGTGACTGACAACACCACCATCTCTGCTGCTGTCATCACCACTACTATGAAATGCTTACCTTTCAGTGGCCCTTATACACCAAACAACAACACTCGTTGGTTAGGGAGAGGACACATATAACATATTTTATTCATTCTAGAGCATTTATCATGTTTTTTTTTTTTTATTATCACACTGGCCGATTCCCACCAAGGCAGGGTGGCCCGAAAAAGAAAAACTTTCACCATCATTCACTCCATCACTGTCTTGCCAGAAGGGTGCTTTACACTACAGTTTTTAAACTGCAACATTAACACCCCTCCTTCAGAGTGCAGGCACTGTACTTCCCATCTCCAGGACTCAAGTCCGGCCTGCCGGTTTCCCTGAACCCCTTCATAAATGTTACTTTGCTCACACTCCAACAGCACGTCAAGTATTAAAAACCATTTGTCTCCATTCACTCCTATCAAACACGCTCATGCATGCCTACTGGAAGTCCAAGCCCCTCGCACACAAAACCTAATTTACCCCCTCCCTCCAACCTTTCCTAGGCCGACCCCTACCCCGCCTTCCTTCCCCTACAGACTGATACACTCTTGAAGTCATTCTGTTTCGCTCCATTCTCTCTAAATGTCCGAACCACATCAACAACCCTTCCTCAGCCCTCTGGACAACAGTTTTGGTAATCCCGCACCTCCTCCTAACTTCCAAACTACGAATTCTCTGCATTATATTCACACCACACATTGCCCTCAGACATGACATCTCCACTGCCTCCAGCCTTCTTCTCGCTGCAACATTCATCACCCATGCTTCACACCCATATAAGAGCGTTGGTAAAACTATACTCTCATACATTCCCCTCTTTGCCTCCAAGGACAAAGTTCTTTGTCTCCAAAGACTCCTAAGTGCACCACTCACCCTTTTCCCCTCATCAATTCTATGATTCACCTCATCTTTCATAGACCCATCCGCTGACACGTCCACTCCCAAATATCTGAATACATTCACCTCCTCCATACTCTCTCCTTCCAATCTGATATCCAATCTTTCATCACCTAATCTTTTTGTTATCCTCATAACCTTACTCTTTCCTGTATTCACTTTTAATTTTCTTCTTTTGCATACCCTACCAAATTCATCCACCAATCTCTGCAACTTCTCTTCAGAATCTCCTAAGAGCACAGTGTCATCAGCAAAGAGCAACTGTGACAACTTCCACTTTATGTGTGATTCTTTATCTTTTAACTCCACGCCTCTTGCCAAGACCCTCGCATTTGCTTTTCTTACAACCCCATCTATAAATATATTAATGTTTCTATGCTATTAACCCCTTCAGGGGCCAGAGGCCAAATTTCAAAGTGCACACCAGGGTCCAAGAATTTTCAAAAAAAAATTTTGTTATTTCTTCTTATGAAATGGTAGAGAATCTTTTTCTGAAGGTAATAAAACAAAAAGTACGAAATTTGATGGAAAATTGAGGAAATTATGCTCTCGCGAATTTTGATGTGTCAGCAATATTTACGAATCGGCGATTTTGCCGACTTTGACTCCCACTTTAGACCAATTACATTATTCCAGTCAACTAAATTCTTAGCTATTTCACTAGTATTACTTCTATTCTATCGATTGAGCACAAGAAATCACCAAGTCAACTGTTTCAACTACAAAATAAAGTGACTGGAAATTGGTAATTTGGCCAATTTAACACAAAGTTCAAAATATTCCAATTTCAAAACAGGGTCCAGAATAAACAATGTAGGTATTCCTGGCACTAAACTAACATTTCCTCTGTTCATTAGTTATGTTTTCGGGCTTTACAAATGAATTCCATTTTGATTTTTTATTCACATAATGAATTTTTATTCAAACCAAAAAATAGAAGATTTACTGTTATGCAATGTTGTAATAATTGTATAAATATCATCACCACATTTGTGAATGTATATTAGACCCACCAGCTGGTGTGTATTAGACGTGTGAGGTTGTTTGCTTAATCTTAAACACTGGCAAAAATTTAACATTTCCGCTACTTTGAGCTCAGTTTCAAGCCATTTCCAATATTAAAACCAATCAAAATCATCTCTATTTCTGTAATATGTCTTCCATTCTATCAAATGAGACCAAAAAATCGCAAATACAACTATAAAAAACATACGAAAAAACACTGCAAAGTTGCTGTTTTAATCGAAAATCACGGTCTCAGTTTTTTTCCTCTCATTATACACTGTGTGCTGCAGGATTTGTTTTATGTGGTGCACACATACCACATAGATGTATTCTCTCATATCTAGGCCCAAATTTAACACTTACAGCTTATCAGAGTGAGCTGAGCTCATGGCGTAGATCTACGGTTTGGACCCTGAACGTAAAGCCGTAGATCTACGGCACGGACCCTGAAAGGGTTAATATTGTTTATTATGTCATATTAGATGAACTGTGGTAGCTAAATAAGCTGTAGAGTTGACATCAGTGTCATACTGAAGGACTATCTTGTCCTGTCTCCCAACACTTCCCTGCTGCCGCCACAATTCCTAACATACGCCAGAAACAGACCTTTCCAGAACACTTTTTTGAGCGACAGAGGTCCAGTGACTCTCAAGCTGGTCCTAGTGGCATTAAAAAACAAAGAAGGGAAGTAACCTCAGAAAAGGACTTGGTACCTGAAGTCTTTATGGAAGGGGATTCCACTTCTAAACAGTAATTTCTCCATCCTCTCTCCTTCTCCTGTCTTCAAAACACTAAGAAGAGTCTTCAATAAAGGTAAGAGTCATGTTATTATTATTTTATTCTTTATGTCTCATTGTTTTCTATGTAGGTAAATGTACATTTCATGTAAAAAAATTCTTTTTTTTTTTTTAATACTTTTGGGTGTCTGGAACGGATTAATTGGATTTGCTTTATTTCTTATGGGGAAAATGAATTCGGAAATTGTCAAATTCGGCTTTAGTCACATTCTCTGGAACGGATCAATTACGACAACCAAGGGTCCACTGAACAAAATCTAAGTGCAGATAACAAAATAAAGTACAGAGAAATATTTTTCTACATTTGTTACTGTAAATTCTGATGGAAGTCTTTTCATTCCTGAAGATACTGAGCATTACTAGTGTGCCTGTCCTTATTTATAAATACTTTCCCCTCCATGTCTTCATTAGTGACATTAAGGGAGGCAATTCTTTGTTTAATCTTTATGAAAGTTTCATTATAGTGTTCTCCATTTATATTTACATTAACTTTTCTTCACTCCTAATCTGACAGAGCAGAATAAAAGCACCACTGGAAGGAGCAAGATCAAGAAGTTAAGTGCCAAGTGCGTATTATTATATATTATATTATAAATTACGAATAGATTTGCCAGTTAAAGACAAAGTAGGGCAGTTAGTTGATGGGGAACTGGAGGTATTGGGTAGATGGTGGGAATATTTTGAGGAACTTTTAAATGTCGATGAAGAAAGCGAGGCAGTAATTTCATGCACTGGCCAGGGAGGTATAACATTTTTATGAGTGAAGACAAGCAGGATGCGAGTGTGGGGGAGGTGCATGATGCATTACGTAGAATGAAAAGGAGTAAAGCAGCTGAAAGTGACGGAATCATGACAGAAGTGTTAAAAGCAGGGGGGGGGGATATAGTGTTGGACTGGTTGGTGTATTTGTTTAATAAATGTATGAAAGAGGGAAATGTACCTAGGGATTGGCAGAGAGAGTGCATAGTTCCTTTATATAAAGGGAAGGGGGACAAAAGAGATGGTAAAAATTATAGAGGAATAAGTTTACTGAGTCCTAGGTAGCAGGTTGGTAAACAGCAACCGCCCAGGGAGGTACTACCATCCTGCCAAGTGAGTGTACAATGAAAACCTGTAATTGTTTTACATGATGGTAGGATTGCTGGTGTCTTTTGTCTGTCTCATAAACATGCAAGATTTCAGGTATGTCTTGTTACTTCTACTTGCACTTAGATAACACTACACATACATGTACAAGCATATATATACACACCCCTCTAGGTATTCTTCTATTTTCTTTCTAGTTCTTGTTCTTGTTTATTTCCTCTTATCTCCATGGGGAAGTGGAACAGAATTCTTTCTCTGTAAGCCATGCGTGTTGTAAGAGGCGACTAAAATGCCGGGAGCAAGGGGCTAGTAACCCCTTTTCCCGTATAAATTACTAAATTTAAGAGAAACTTTCGTTTTTCTTTTTGGGCCACCCTGCCTTGGTGGGATACGGCCGGTGTGTTGAAAGAAAGAAGTTTACTGAGTATAGCAGGAAAAGTGAACGGTAGGGTTATTATTGAAAGAATTAGAGGTAAGACAGAGAGTAGGATTGTAGATGAGCAAGGAGGCTTTGGAGTCGGTAGGGAATGTGTAGATGAAGTTTACACTGAAGCATATATGTGAACAGTATTTAGATAAAGGTAGGGAAGTTTTCATTGCATTTGTGGATTTAGAAAAGGCATATGATAGAGTGGATAGGGGAACAATGTGGCAGATATTGCAAGTGTATGGAATAGGTAATAAGCTACTAAATGCAGTAAAGAGTTTTTATTAGGATAGTGAGGCTCAGGCTAGGGTGTATAGGAGAGAGGGAGATTACTTTCCGGCAAAAGGAGGTCTTAGACAGGGATGTGTAATGTCACCATGGTTGTTTAAAATATTTATAGATGGGGTTGTAAAAGAAGTAAATGCTAGGGTGTTGGGGAGAGGGGTGGGATTAAATTATGGGGAATGAAATACAAAATGGGAGTTGGCAGTTATTTTTTGCTGATAATATTGTGCTTTTGGGAGATTCTAAAGAAAAGTTACAAAGGTTAGTGGACGAGTTTGAGAGAGCATGTAAAGGTAGAAAGTTGAAAGTGAACATAGATAAGAAGAAGGTGATGAGGGTATCAAACGATTTAGATAAAGAAAAATTGGATATCACATTGGAGAGAGGGAGTATGGAAGAAGTGAAGGTTTTCAGACATTTGGGAGTTGCCTTGTCAGCAGATGGGTTTATGAAGGATGAGGTTAACCATAGAATTGATAAAGGAAAAAAGGCGAGTGGTGTGTTGAGGTATCTGTGGAGACAAAACACGTTATCCATGGAGGCAAAGAAAAGAATGTATGAAAGTATAGTGGTACCAACACTCTTATATGGGTGTGAAGCTTGGGTTTTAAATGCTGCAGCGAGGAGGCGGCGCTAGAGGCAGTGGAGATGTCCTGTCTAAGGGCAATGTGTGGTGTAAATATTATGCAGAGAATTTGGAGTGTGGAAATTAGGAGGTGTGGAGTTACTAAAAGTATTAGTCAGAGGGCTGAAGAGGGGTTGTTGAGGTGGTTTGGTCATTTAGAGAGAATGGATCAAAGTAGAATGACTTGGAGAGCGTATAAATCTATAGGGAAAGGAGGGGTAGGGGTCATCCTCGAAAAGGTTGGAGGGAAGGGGTAAAAAAAGGTTTTGTGGGTGAGGGGCTTGGACTTCCAGCAAGCATGTGTGAGCATGTTAGATAGGAGACGAGTGGTTTTTATGATCTGACAAGCTGTTGGAGTGTGAGCAGGGTAATATTTAATGAAGGGATTTAGGGAAACCGGTTAGCCGGACTTGAGTTCTGGAAATGGGAAGTACAATGCCTGCACTTTAAAGGAAGGGTTTGGGATATTGAATTTGGAGAGACTTCTAAACTGTTGTATCTGAGTGCCTCTGCAAAGACAGTGATTATGTGTGAGTGAGGTGAAAGTGTTGAATGATGATGAAAGTATTTTCTTTTTTGGGATTTTCTTTCTTTTTGGGTCACCCTGCCTTGGTGGGAGATGGCCGACTTGTTGAAAAAAATAATTCCCAAGAAAGAAAATATTTACAAAACTGAGAAGTAATCAATTAATAAAGAAATAATATACTTGCCATATCAATAAGAAGGTCCCCTACTCTAAAAACGAGCGGTTCTTCTTCTCTCCTCTTCTTCATTGCTTGGTTGAAGACTATATGAATTTCCAACATTTGGTCCATATTGGGAAAAAGAATGTCCAACTGATCTTTTGGTAACAGTTCTGCTTCTGTCATGGGTACTTGAAATAGGTGTTTTAAAACTTTTAAGACCCGTACATGTGTCCGCTCAGTGTGGAACAATTCTGAAATTAAAGAATGCTTTAACAGAATATTTACAGTAGGTGGATAGAAAATAAAAGTATAGAGGCTGAATAAGGTAATTGGTTGACGTGAATGTACTGAGGTACAACAGTGTACCTTCATCACTTTTCCTATATTTTCTTTGGGTGTGATGCATTCATTATTCTGAGGATACTGTACTAATTCTTTTGTTAAAAACCTCAACTAACAGCCAATAATGTACGTACAGTAAGCACAACACACTATTTACACACCTCGTACATGTGTATATTAGACCAATATGACGTGATTTTGGATACACTGCAATAACAACATAATGCTAATGTAATATACAGTACACAATTCCTTCAGCAAGTGTAATAGCACACAAAAAAGTCTGTTCCAAATAAGTAACTGGAAAGATTGGTAGACAGAATTAGAACTAACATGCCAGACCCAATAAGTAATTCTGTGATTGATAAAATGATAAAATAAAATCAAGTCTCCACCTGAAAAAATCTGAATTCATGTAGCATACTACTGCCAGTGTCAGTAATAGTAGGAATAAGATACACACTGCAGAATAAGCTTATACTGGGAAAATGTTCTGCTCTATGTACTATTTTATGAAGTTATAGCTTGACGAAGCTCTACACAAAGCACAACATTAACTTAATATAAACATGTTTTGCAAAATATCTTTTCTCCATATGGAAAATTCTGTTCCTCAAGGAAAGGTACTCAATCCCAATTCTCTTTCTCATTCTAATATACAGCACAGGCAAAAAAATATATCACAGCATCGTATCATCATTTAACAGAGAATAAAATTTAAAGTGTATGAAAGTGGCATTCACAGAGGACACGAGCCAAGGTTTCCAGTGGATCATAAATCCACATGCTCACCTGTAAACCTTCACATACATTACTGTACAACTGAAAATTTTAAGAAACTGGAACAGAGTATAAAATGTCATCACATTACTCTATAAAACAAAGGATAAATGTAAGGGACCTGAAAATAACCATGTTGGAAGATCTTATGCTCAAAAAACACAATAACAGCTACAAGGATAATGACAGACTAGATAATAAGAAATTTCAGAAACAAAAGATAACCCTATGATAATACTGTACTGTATACTTTCAAGGCAGTTGTAGTGTAAGACTGAAATTGCTGTACACTAACAACTCATTTAAGGCTGATAAAATTTTGGATCTGGAAAAGCAGAAAACTTTCACAACTTGCATCTTTTAAAATACCCAAATTATTATGAATGTCTAAAATCCCTTTGGAGAACTGACAATGACGATATATAATATTTTTTTTTTTTTATCACACCGGCCGATTCCCACCAAGGCAGGGTGGCCCGAAAAAGAAAAACTTTCACCATCATTCACTCCATCACTGTCTTGCCAGAAGGGTGCTTTACACTACAGTTTTTAAACTGCAACATTAACACCCCTCCTTCAGAGTGCAGGCACTGTACTTCCCATCTCCAGGACTCAAGTCCGGCCTGCCGGTTTCCCTGAACCCCTTCATAAATGTTACTTTGCTCACACTCCAACAGCACGTCAAGTATTAAAAACCATTTGTCTCCATTCACTCCTATCAAACACGCTCACGCATGCCTGCTGGAAGTCCAAGCCCCTCGCACACAAAACCTCCTTTACCCCCTCCCTCCAACCTTTCCTAGGCCGACCCCTACCCCGCCTTCCTTCCACTACAGACTGATACACTCTTGAAGTTATTCTGTTTCGCTCCATTCTCTCCACATGTCCGAACCACGTCAACAACCCTTCCTCAGCCCTCTGGACAACAGTTTTGGTAATCCCGCACCTCCTCCTAACTTCCAAACTACGAATTCTCTGCATTATATTCACACCACACATTGCTCTCAGACATGACATCTCCACTGCCTCCAGCCTTCTCCTCGCTGCAACATTCATCACCCATGCTTCACACCCATATAAGAGCGTTGGTAAAACTGTACTCTCATACATTCCCCTCTTTGCCTCCAAGGACAAAGTTCTTTGTCTCCACAGACTCCTAAGTGCACCACTCACCCTTTTCCCCTCATCAATTCTATGATTCACCTCATCTTTCATAGACCCATCCGCTGACACGTCCACTCCCAAATATCTGAATACATTCACCTCCTCCATACTCTCTCCCTCCAATCTGATATCCAATCTTTCATCACCTAATCTTTTTGTTATCCTCATAACCTTACTCTTTCCTGTATTCACTTTCAATTTTCTTCTTTTGCACACCCTACCAAATTCATCCACCAATCTCTGCAACTTCTCTTCAGAATCTCCCAAGAGCACCGTGTCATCAGCAAAGAGCAACTGTGACAACTCCCACTTTATGTGTGATTCTTTATCTTTTAACTCCACGCCTCTTGCCAAGACCCTCGCATTTACTTCTCTTACAACCCCATCTATAAATATATTAAACAACCACGGTGACATCACACATCCTTGTCTAAGGCCTACTTTTACTGGGAAATAATTTCCCTCTTTCCTACATACTCTAACTTGAGCCTCACTATCCTCGTAAAAACTCTTCACTGCTTTCAGTAACCTACCTCCTACACCATACACGTGCAACATCTGCCACATTGCCCCCCTATCCACCCTGTCATATGCCTTTTCCAAATCCATAAATGCTACAAAGACCTCTTTAGCCTTATCTAAATACTGTTCACTTATATATTTCACTGTAAACACCTGGTCCACACACCCCCTACCTTTCCTAAAGCCTCCTTGTTCATCTGCTATCCTATTCTCCGTCTTACTCTTAATTCTTTCAATAATAACTCTACCATACACTTTGCCAGGTATACTCAACAGACTTATCCCCCTATAATTTTTGCACTCTCTTTTATCCCCTTTGCCTTTATACAAATGAACTATGCATGCTCTCTGCCAATCCCTAGGTACCTTACCCTCTTCCATACATTTATTAAATAATTGCACCAACCACTCCAAAACTATATCCCCACCTGCTTTTAACATTTCTATCTTTATCCCATCAATCCCGGCTGCCTTACCCCCTTTCATTTTACCTACTGCCTCACGAACTTCCCCCACACTCACAACTGGCTCTTCCTCACTCCTACAAGATGTTGTTCCTCCTTGCCCTATACACGAAATCACAGCTTCCCTATCTTCATCAACATTTAACAATTCCTCAAAATATTCCCTCCATCTTCCCAATACCTCTAACTCTCCATTTAATAACTCTCCTCTCCTATTTTTAACTGACAAATCCATTTGTTCTCTAGGGTTTCTTAACTTGTTAATCTCACTCCAAAACTTTTTCTTATTTTCAACAAAATTTGTTGATAACATCTCACCCACCCTCTCATTTGCTCTCTTTTTACATTGCTTCACCACTCTCTTAACCTCTCTCTTTTTCTCCATATACTCTTCCCTCCTTTCATCACTTCTACTTTGTAAAAACTTCTCATATGCTAACTTTTTCTCCCTTACTACTCTCTTCACATCATCAAGGGAGAAAAAGTTAGCATATGAGAAGTTTTTACTGAAGGAACTACCCATAAATCTGAACACAAAAATAACCATTATGAAACAAAATAGCACCAATGAAAAGTCAAGGTGCAACAAGTAAACTAAGAAATAAATCAATATGGATAAAGGGCCCAAAGCCTTGCTTTTAAAGCTGATGGAGATTATCAACCATTTACTGTCTTCAAGAGATAACTTGACAAGTATCTGCAAATTATTCTCTGGTGCTTTCATCAAATTGCATGATGCATGCACAAACAACCTGACCGGTGAGGCCATCAACCAAGAGGTCTAGATGATAAGTAAGATGCATGAGTAACACTTCAGCATCTTTAGTGTCTTACATAATTTTTTTTATTAACCTGTGAGTATTATATGCAGTCTATCATTTATAATATGATACAAGAAAACTAGTCTATGACTGGGCCATAACAGTGATGATCCCTAGAACAGACAGACATCCCGACACCAGGTTAGTAAACATTTATTATACTTATTGTACTTATTTCCATACACATTTAACTAACATAGGCCAAGACTAGCATTTACTTTATACTTTTCTTTTTAGTACTGGTCCAGTCATTCACCTGAATGTCACATCAGTGTTAAGAATCACCTTTTACCTATACAAAAAACAATAGATGTGTGGAAAGAAAAATGCCTTACCAACTTTCTTTCTGTATTTGCTTGTCTTACTAAACAAGCATAGCATAATTACAATCATGAAAGTTAGAGAAGGCAAATAAAAGTACAGAAGTATAAATATATGCTGCTACATACCATTTATGGTGTCCTGCCTCTTGCGCTCTTTAGGCTTGAGCTTCTTAATTTCCTCGTCAGAGACTAGTTTTTGCCAGTTTGGAAGATCCACCTCTGCCTCAATGTCAGAGTCATTTTCGAGGACTGGGGCAGGTAATGGTGCATCTGTCCGAGACACTACATGCTCGAAGGACGTGCTCGGGCTATCCAGGCTGTAGAGACAGAAGAATTATTAGAGGGAAACATAATACACTATGAAATGATTGAACTTATATGGAGACAGAAACAGTGTAGAAAGAGACTATTTTGATTTATAACTGAGATTTTCAGCAAATGATCTATGAGTAAAGATCTTAGATGGATATCAAAATAAAGTCTCTTTCTACACTGTGTGTCAGTCTCTATGCGAGTTTTTTCACCTGCTGATAAGTGTCCACTGTACTTTCAAGGTTCATCATAATAAAGCATTACTATTTGCTTTCAAAATTATACATTTAGTAAGTACAACAAAAGCTGTTGCTGACTATACAGTACTGTACATCCATCCATCATATTTGTACATCCAAGTATGATGGAGCAGAAACCTGAGCTTAAAAGCTACACTATATGCTGTACTGGCACAATTTTATTACCAAAGATTTCTTTTTTCTTTACAGAACCACTGAGTTTTATACATACTAAAGATAATATAGCTAAAAAAAAACTAATTGCATAATTATTATTTTTTAGAAAAAATAAAAATTCATATCTGGGAAAGTACCTCCTCTGATGCTAACTGGGAACCCTTGTCCTCAAAGAAGAAGAAAAACTTCAACAATGTCATGGGGGTCAAGGTCTCACACTTATAACTATACATAAATCAAAGCAACCTCAAATTTGCTATGAATAACAAAATTTGGCCTAGACATGAGATAATGGGTCTGTGCAGTGGTTTAGGCATGCAGTATAAAAAAAAATCCTGCCCCAGACAGGGCACTGCTAACCTCTGACCTTGAATTTGGGTTAAAACAGTAAATTTGGCCATTTTCTTAGGGTGGTTTTCAAAGGTTCACTGGTTGTTTCACAGTGCCAATAGATAAATCAAATAGAATACTAATGAAATGGACAAGATCTGTGCCAGTCAGTTTAACAGACAATGTCTTGAAACATGTGTTAAATCTGAGAAGAATGATTGACTGATTTTGTGATTTTCCTAAAGAAGGGTGGGGGCCTCTACTCCCCCGTCAGTTTAATGGGTTTTTACTTAGGCATTGTCAATTACTGGGACAGCCTAAACTATTACCAAGTATTCTTGGTTGTGATTATTCCTGTAAGAGGAAAATTAGGAGGAAAAGTTTACTATATTTTATGTGATGATGAATTCAAAATGGAGGGCAATGTTATATAACTAATGATATGATTAATGAACAGAGAAAGGCTGGAAAGAGTACAATTTCTATTTTGGACTTGTTTTTATACTGGAATTTATTGAAAACAGTAAAATTAGAAAAATTACTACTAATTTCAGGGTGCTTAACAGGGGAATTTTGATGGTTAAAATGAGCAGTTTCTTGTGACCAATGGATAGTCCAGGAGGCAAACTGGTGACAATAATGAGAAGTGGGTAAGCTTGGCCTAAAATAGATTCTGTCTAACTTTGCACCCATGTAATTTTATCAGTTGTATTACAGTACAAATTTTTTTCCCAAAATTTGCTGGGGTCAACAATGAAAGTATGTTTATTATTTTTATATATTGTTAATTTAGTAAACACTTGTTAATATTTTTAACAGGGCTAAATACTGTATCAAATCACTGGCATTACACTTGCATGCCAGTATTTACTACATAATGATTATAGTGCAGCAATAGTCCATAAGTTATTTATTGAATTAATTTTGGCCAAGCGAGATCAAAATCTATTAAATATGAAATGTAACAAAGAAGGGAAGTGTTTAATGTGTGGTAAAAAGCAAAATAAAACTAGTGAATGTAGAGAGCACATTTTCTACATACATTGTTGGTTATTTTGTATGGGCACAACTGGACATGCAGCATGAATGTAGACTATAAGCTTATAAAATAAAGACAAACAGGCTTATAAAAACTGGCATAAGTTCAGTTAACAAATGTTCCTGAGAGAGTGAATCTTCATGTGACACAATGTTTCAAATAAACATAAGCTATCCCTTTCCTTACTCCAAAAATGTGCCCAAAGTTATACCTCTCTACTTATGGCCAAGATACACAAATGCTCCTCCACAAGGCACATCTGGACCCCCAGGAGAGAATAATAATTAATGGAGGGATGGAGCAATGACTCATCAGAGATAATGTAGCTGACTTGCCAATTAATGACTCAGAAATATGGAATGCAATTAAAATGAAGCCCTTCAACAGCTCTTGATGACAATAGTTTAATCTAAGGGAAAACTGAAGAGCTTACTAAAATTCAAGAAGACATAACTATACATTTAACTTGTTATATTTATATATAGATATTCCAACAAATATGTAAGGAAACCATCATCATCTCTATTCCTAAAGGAGCAGAGAATTTCATTCTTGTCCATCTCACTTATGATCTGCTGATGTTAATGTTGAATGAAAATACTAACGAGTATCATATATCACCATAAAAGATAGAGTGTCAGACTTCTATACTTTAATAGTCTCATGAAAGATAAAAGCACTGCACATTGCATCACAACTTTCCTTAGTACCATAAATGTCATTAACCTTTAAACTGTCCAAACGTAGATCTATGTTTTTTCAACATTTGAAAGTATGTAGAAAAGTAAATCTTCTTTTCTTTTCTTTACATTTGAAAATGTGTAAAAAACTTTGATCTACTTTTTTTTTTGTTATATTTGAAAATATGTAAAAGAAACATAGATCTACTTTTGGAGCACTACGCATGTGAACGTAAATTTGTTTGGACAGTTTAAGGGTTAAAATATGAGCAAGTCAATTCTATCATTAACTGTAGTGAACAGTGAATACTTAGTCATGATGAACATTGAATAATATGGGGGTCAGGCTCATATGATCACCAATGGAGCACTTGATCCTGATAATGGCATTGATGCCAGTGCTGCTTACTGTACTTAGAACAAAATATTGTCTAACATCTTGAAAAGTCTCTAAGAGTTCAGGAATTTGTATCAACACAAACTGAACTAGCTGTTTAAAAAGTCAAAACACTACTGTTAACAGAACAATAACTGACTTGCTGATATATTCAGTATAACAGTATTGTAGAGGGCATATAAATAAATGCCAAATACTAGAATATTAAGTAATACATTACTGTATTAATCATTTTATGAAGAGAATGAGAGTATGCTGATGAATTTCACTGAATAGGAACACAGGAAAAACTGTATGACTACACGGGTTTGAGGAAACACTGTAGAAGATAACAACGAAAAAAATCACTTAAAATTTTGAGGATGAAATCAGTGAGAAAGTATTATCATCACATCATCCCATGAAAGCACTAAACCCTTTAGATCATACAGTGAGTAAGATTTACATCATTACAATAATGATGCATTAGGTGAAACACTTGCATCAAATAAATGTTATGTAGAGTAAGAAAGGTGAAAATAATACTGTTGAGAGAGTCACAGTCAAGATTAGTTTAGGTTACCTGTATATGTTACAGGTTGATGAATTAGAAATATGTGCAGCATCTGGGCATGTTTCTAACTCATCATCTTGTTGGTACTGAATACCATTGATATACAACATGTTACAGGTTGGTGTAGAAACACCAATGTAGGAAAAACAATGTAAATTGTATGGAAAGGAGGATAAACACTCCAGAACTGCATCTTAAGATTTTTCAAATAATACGAGTATGAAACAAATACCCCTAACACGTGAGCAACATAAGCACAATGTAGGTTTGTAGTATTTTGTAAAATTGTGCAGGATTTGTAGGAATGACATCATGATAATTTGTAATGATGGAGGCACCTGATTCTTGTAATGGCCGAAGATGAAGTCAGTTTCAGCCATGGCATGTCAACTATTTGGGACAAAATGTACCAACTATGGTGTTATCTTCATTCATGGGATGAGTAATGTTGGATAATAAACTCGCCCCTTGTTACAAAATCTACTTTCTAATTTTCATGCAAATTTTTATACTACTTTTTCTTTAAGAATATTTTTGTTTCTGGAATCAACTAAGTAATGGAATGACCTCAATGTGATCCACTACATACCAATATGAACTTACTTATTACTACAAGTAATGTAGCCATACAGGACTATATTTGCAATTTATATGCAATTATTTGTTAGCCCATTAATTATAAACAATACTATAGTTTTAAAGCTTTAACTCTGCAACATGCAAAACCCAAAATAACGAATCAAATAACATGTGGCATAAAACTGACATTACTCAATCATTACTTACCCGTGTGAAAGACTTGAGCTTGATGAACTACCAGAATTGCCCGGGATGAGACCGGATTCCGTGTCCACATCACTGAAAATAAATAACCCACAATTAAGTGCTTAAATTCATGATTCAAAACTTCTGTCTGTCTGTATGTATGTATGTATGTATGTATATATGTCGTGCCGAATAGGCAGAACTTGCGATCTTGGCTTAAATAGCAACGCTCATCTTGCCATATAGGACAAGTGAAAATTGGTGTATGCAATAATTTCGCCAAAATCATTCTGAACCTAACGAAAAAAATATATTTCACTGTGTTTGTTTAGTATTAAATTATTGTAAACGAATCTAAAATATATTTAGTTGGGCTAGGCTAAAATAAATTGTTCTTGTTATAATAAGGTTAGGTAAGTTTTCTAAGATTCTTTTGGAGCAAAATTAAAATTTTTTACATTAACATTATTGAAAAAAAAATATATCTTTAAACGTATAAGAGAAAATTTTAGAAAGGACTTAATTTTAAATGAGTTCTTGCTAATTGACCAGTTTTACATATAGTATATATATATATATATACAGTGGACCCCCGCTTTACGATCAGCTCCTAATGCGACCAATTATGTAAGTGTATTTATGTAAGTGCATTTGTACGTGTATGTTTGGGGGTCTGAAATGGACTAATCTAATTCACAATATTTCTTATGGGAACAAATTCGTTCAGTACTGGCACCTGAACATACTTCTGGAATGAAATAATATCGTAAACCGGGGGTCCACTGTGTGTATATATGTATGTATAGTATATATATATATATATATATATATACATATATATATATATATATACATATATATATATATATATATATATATATATATATATATACATATATATATATATACATATATATATATATATATAGTGGACCCCCGGTTAACGATATTTTTTCACTCCAGAAGTATGTTCAGGTGCCAGTACTGACCGAATTTGTTCCCATAAGGAATATTGTGAAGTAGATTAGTCCATTTCAGACCCCCAAACATACACGTACAAACGCACTTACATAAATACACTTACATAATTGGTCGCATTCGGAGGTGATCGTTATGCGGGGGTCCACTGTACGTATATATATATATATATATATATATATATATATATATATATATATATATATATATATATATATATATATATATATATACACATATATTTTATAGGGAAATACCACCTCTAGAACTTTATTGGGGACCCTCATCCTCAGAGAAGACAATAAACGTACCTTAGGGAAAACTCAAGGTTCTCCCAGGAGCTATTTGAATATTTTCTTCTCTTACCACCAACTATAATTAATATCATATATGTACTTTATTTATCCATGAGGAAGTAGAACAGAATTCTTCCTCCGTAAGCCATGTGTGTCATAAGAGGCGACAAAAATGCCGGGAGCAAGGGGCTAGTAACCCCTTCTGTATATATTAATTAATTTAAAAGGAGAAACTTTCGTTTTTCCTTTTGGGCCACCCCACCTCGATGGGATATGGCTGGTATGTTGAAAGAAAGAAAAGATGTAATTTATTAAGAGACAGAATACACTGATAGAAAGCACAAACATGAGTACATTGGTACAATATATCAAATATTATCAATCTCCTCCAGAGGAAATGCAGCATGCATTTCCTCTCTGGATGGCCACACTGAGGCACTGGAACATGAAAGTGGCTGCCCTTGGGTCCCTGGTAGTGTCGATGAGTCTGGAACCCGGTTCTTTAAGGAAACGTGTGGCATGTTTTTCCCATGATCCCAAGGTCGCTGATCCCACTGGGACAAATTGATACTGTTGCCTTATGTCCCTGTACTTGCCGATCTTGTACTCCTCCCTGTGGTCATCAGCTCCTCCTTGTCACCCGACACTGTGAAGGATATAGGTGTCAGCCAGTGTGGACACACAGGTATAGTCCCATGTTAAGAGCTTGCCATTCTTCCAAGGATAGATGGTGATTCCATCAGGGCAGTTTGCTGGGTTGTGGGTATAGTTGGCTACTAGTGATCGGGGCTCCCTCTCGGCTGGACATCCAGCTGTAGCAAGGGTTCTCTTTATGATGTCATTGATCTCATTGTGTCTTGCATGCCAGCCCTTGATTTTGGAACAGTTAAGACCATGTAGACCATATTGGTCGGCTTGCACATTGCTGCAAATACACGTATGTTCTGTGTGAATTGGGGCAGCAAGGCACAGAGCCACTGCAATACAGAGGGTCTTAGGGTTGAGGTGCGTTCCCATTGCCGATAAGGGAACTGTTTGGAGGAAGTCCCAAGAGTGAGGTGCGCTCACAGCTTGGAGACTGGCAATCTCCCTGTCTGATGTTGCAACCCTGAGCATGTTGGTAAGCACCTTTTTGGCGATGGGGCCATATATATATATATATATATATATATATATATATATATATATATATATATATATATATATATATATATATATATATACACACACACATATATATATATATATATATATATATATATATATATATATATATATATATATATATATATATATATATATACACGCACATATATATATATATATATATATATATATATATATATATATATACACACACATATATATATATATATATATATATATATATATATATATATATATATATAAACACTGATCTCTGGCTGAAGGAGACTCGAACCTACGAACCTTAGGACAAGGTACGCAGTGCTTTACCAATCTACCCACACTGGACAATACCTTGGCGTGTAGCATCCGCTACACGTTCGATCCAAGGCAGCCAGCTTTCAGGGAGAAGGCTTACAGCTTTTCATCATGAGCTGCCACTTTTCTTAAGAGTCTCTTGTGAGGTACTCTATCGAAAGCTTTACTAAAATCCAAATAAACAATATCATGCTACACGCCAAGGTATTGTCCAGTGTGGGTAGATTGGTAAAGCACTGCGTACCTTGTCCTAAGGTTCGTAGGTTCGAGTCTCCTTCAGCCAGAGATCAGTGTTTGTGTATATTTCGCATGCTCTCGCGAATTCCTTGCATTGTTCAAATCTCTAGTAAGGCTGATGCATGCAGGGGATGAGATGAAAAGCTGTAAGCCTTCTCCCTGAAAGCTGGCTGCCTTGGATCGAACGTGTAGCGGATGCTACATGCCAAGGTATTGTCCAGTGTGGGTAGATTGGTAAAGCACTGTGTACCTTGTCCTAAGGTTCGTAGGTTCGAGTCTCCTTCAGCCAGAGATCAGTGTTTGTGTATATTTCGCATGCTCTCGCGAATTCCTTGCATTGTTCAAATCTCTAGTAAGGCTGATGCATGCAGGGGATGAGATGAAAAGCAAAGTTGCAAGGCAGCAACTGAAGGAGTGAGGGGAAGTTTTTTTCCCTCAGAGTAGCACAGTGCACGTTGATACCAGCCAAAGTTTCACTCTGAGTGTGAGGCAACGGTCAGAGTGAGGCTATGGCTGGTGTCAACCCGCAGTGTGCTACTCTGAGGAAAAAACTTCCCCTCACTCCTTCAGTTGCTGCCTTGCAACTCTGCATAGCTCCTGATGATGCACTGAGAAGTGAAAGTACTTGAGCTAAAGATTTTCACCCCCCGTGGCTTGTTTTACATTAAGATCACCTGTCTGTAATTCTTTGCATATTATATCTATATATATATATATATATATATATATATATATATATATATATATATATATATATAGATAGATATATAGAATGTTATGCCGATTAGGTAAAACTTGCGATTTTGGCTTAAATTGCAATGCTCTTCTTGCCAAATAAGGCAAGCGAAAATCTGTGCAATTTAATTTAGCTTAATCCAGCTAAATATATTTTAACCCTTAAACGGTCCAAACGTATATATACATTCATGCGCATAGCGCCCCAAACGTATATATACGTTTTCTTTGTCATTCATTCAACATTGCCACAATAAGCCTGAGTCAACTAGACATGAGAGAATGGGTGTGCACACTCACTGTGCACCATATTAAAATAATTGGGCATGCCTGGGTACCATATGCTCTTTTTTCCTTTTAAAAGAAAAGATTTTTTTTCCTCAAAAAATTTGGGGCGCTACGCGAGTGAACGTATATATACGTTTGGACCGTTTAAGGGTTAAATAAGCTTACAATAATTTATTGATAAACAAACACAATGAAATATATATTTTTCATTAGGTTTAGAATGATTTTTGTGAAATTCTTGCATACAAAAATTTTTGCTTGTCTTACTCGGGAAGAAGAGTGTTGCCATTTACATACATACGCACCACATACTACATTGTATTAAAACAATTCCAGAAATGGAAAATGGCTGGCAAATTCTTTTTTCACAGTTATGGTAAATTTCTGTCATATATACTGTGCATACATCTATGCTTGTACTCGCCTATTTATGCAAGATACTATTATAAGAACATTACCACCTGTCCTGTTAATTTAACAGTGAGTTAACATGGTGCTATTCTTGTCATCGATTACTTTCAGGTTATGGATATAAATAACTCTTTATATGGAATAATAACCTTCACTGGTTCTTAACTCACCAAGGAGTGTATACACAGTATTATATGGATTAAAAATCACAACGGAAATATTCCTTCAGGGAAGAGGCATTGAAGTGATTGCTTTACATTCCCCAGGCATTCCATGGCTCCACTGGGTTTAGTGCTTTTTCAAGAGTGTAATGACAATTTCCAGTCAGCATAGCAATAAACTATGCTGGAATAAGTGTAGGATCCTTGAAGAAACTGGATCACTAACGCTGCCAAGTGCCAGGCTGTTATGGATATGTGAGCTAGCGGGCCGCTAACAGCAACAGCCTGGCTGACTTGGCAACTATCCGAAAAGCCTAGCCCTAAGCCGGGCTGTGAGAGAAGTTAAAACTCTGGCCAACGGTCACAGGCAGTGGACACACTACCGTTCACCGATCATCGATCACCGAGACCAGGCCTATACTGGAAGAAAGCATTACATGAACATAATCTATTAAGAGACTTACGAGAGTAAAGATGGGTCAAGATGTAATTTACCTCTCATCTCATATTCCAGAGTGCAAAACGTTTAGTGGTCATCCTGCTTTATGCTTCCTACCCAATGTTTTGGGTGTCAGGACCTAGAGTGGGTGTACCACAAGTTAAGATGTAGGTGTCATAATCCAGGTGGTGTTAATCCTGGATTATGAAGCTTATCGTGACCTAGACCGAGGGTGGTGTCAAAACCAAGATTATAAAAGGTATCATGAATAAGGTTGTGGGTGGTGTCATGACCAGGGTTGCCAGCGTGCCATAAGGGTGGCACTGCTCCAGGGGTGCCAGCCAGCCATCCTCCACAATGGAGATGGTGACGCCATCGTGTGCCATAAAAAGGGACATTCCCAAGGGAACCATAAACTGGGGGTTAACAGGCTCCCGATCCCCTTCACCCCTCACCACAACCACCTACCCTTCTCAATCATCCCTTCCTCGCCCCTCCTCGCCCCTTCCCTTTCCACCCCTCTGCTCGATCCTCTCCCTTAATTCCCCTTCACCACCACCCCCATCCCGCCATTCATAACAAGGTACGTCTTCCCTCTGACCTTGCTGGTAATGTAGAGTGAGGTCGCAATGTGGAGTGGTAATGTAGAGTGAGGTCGTAATGTGGCCTGGTAGAATGAGGTCGCAATGTGGAGTGGTAATGTAGAGTGAGGTCGCAATGTGAGGCGGTGAGGGCGAAGCATTAATTCTAACTGACTCAAGAAATCGTAATGACACGATTAATTCTAATTCCGCGAGACGAAGTCAAAAGACACGGGGTAACTGTCAGAGGAAGCTATATGTGTCAGCATAGTTGCTGATCCCCTACATGTGTTGTATAGCTTATCTGAGTATTATAGTACCATCCATGTGTTTTATACAGACGATCCCTTACTAGGCCTAGTGACTGTGTGTGACGTCACGTGATGCGCATGTGTACGTGAATACCTCTGTAACTTCTCAATCCACGCATAGGTCTACCAGGCAACACACGGCAGGTTGGGCTCCCTTACCACAGTCTGACAATATATAGTGTTATCATCCACAAGTGTGTTTATCTTCAACCCTCGTTATCTCCTTTCGAACCCCACAACAGATGTAGCTCTTATATTCAAGGAAACAGACAGGTGGTGTTAAAACACAAACCAATATCAATGACATGCGTACTATGTAATGCAGAAGATAATCAGTTGGAGAGTCGTGGAGCACTTCAACAGAAGTGGTCTCATAAACAATAACCAGCAGGTTTAGCGATGACAAATACTGTTTCCTAAATCTGCTGGAGTTTTATGACAGTGTAAGACAGAAGTGAGGAAGGAAAAACAAAGCTAGGAGGACTGCATTTGCTTAGGTTGCATGAAGGTATTTTATATCTCACGAGGGACTAGGGCAAAAAACTTGAGTAGCATGTGGGAATAAACGGGAACGTGCTTCACTGGATCTAAAAGTACCTTACGGAATGAGACAAAGTGTGTTTGTCCGAGAAGTCATAATGCCAAAGTTTAACAAGTGTGTTTCTGCAAGGATCAGTATTAGAGCAGTATTGTTTCTGGTATATGTGAATGACATACCAGATAGCGTCATGTCAAGCCCTGCTCGCAGATATATAATTATTGCTGAGAGAAAAAAAGATTGTATAAGGGTAGGCTATAAATATGCCTGGATAACCTGCAAGATTGGTCAGACAAGTGGCTACTTGAATTCAACCCTTTCGAATGCATGATTATGAAAATTGATAAAAGGGCAAATAGACCGGAAACAGATTTGAAGACAGATGTTGCAAACCTCCCTTAAGGACAATGTCTTAGAGATGAACACACCTGGAGTCTACCTGGATGGTATCCCAGGGATCAACGCCCCCGCGGCACGATACATGACCAGGCCTTTCGGTGGATCAGGGCCATATCAACTAGGTTGTTACTGATGGCCGCACGTAGTTCAACGTACGAACCACCGGGAGGCCTGGTCATGGACCGGGCCGCGGGGGCGTTGATCCCCGGAATAACCTCCAGGTAACCTCCAGGCTGATCCGGCATTGACTTCAGGTATCTGTCCACCTCCCTCTTGAAGACAACCAGGGGTCCATTAGTAATTTCCCTTATGGCTGGTGGGAGGCTGTTGAACTGTCTTGGGCCCCGGACACTTATTGTGTTTTCTCTTATTGTACTAATGTGCATTAGTGTACACAGTGCCGATTTTATCACTTCTGATATATTTTTGATGAATTCCGAGAGCTTTTCTACTCCCAGAGCCCGGCCTTGGGCCAGGTTCGCCTGATGCTTGTCTGGTCAAGCAGGCTTTTGCTGCTGGTGGCCCACTGATCCATATATCCATCACAGCCTGGTTGATCTGGCACCTTGTCCAGTTTCCTTTTGAAGACTTCTACACTTGTTCCAGCAGTGTTTCTGATATCTTTTGGTAAGATGTTGAATAGTCCGGGACGTTATTGTGGTACATATACTAAATAACCTCTGCAGTAAATGATCATTTGACTTGTCTACGAGTAGCTTTCAGGGATCTCAACAGAAAGTCATTCATGGTCCTATATACGATATACGTCACGTCCATCTTGGAATATGTAGCACCTGCATGGAACTCTTACTTGATAAAGCAGAGGTATGCAACGAGACTAGTTCTAGACCTAAGTGGTATGAGGTACGAGGAGAAGCTAAAGGAACTGAACCTGACAACATTTGAGGATAGAAGAACAAGGGAAGATATGACAAAGACATATAGAATACATAAGAGCACAGTTGGAAGGTAAAGTAACTGATAAATCACAGGGGTTTGAGAAGTATTTCTTCAGCCTCAGTGTGGTCAGGAAGTAGAATGACCCGGACAAAGTAATACAACCCAATTCCATACATAGTTTTAAGAATAGGTATGAAAGGGGCCATGAGGTTACGAGAAAGTAAATCTTCACATGGGAATCACTCCGTATGACAGGAAAAAGCTGGAGAAACGGTGCAATATACCTCTAATTAAAAGTAGGGGTGCCAATAAATGCACTGAGAGAACACAATAAGTGTAAGGGACCCAAGACTATTCAACAGCCTCGATAATACACAAGGAAGACTACTAACAGACCCCTAGTTTTCTTCAAGGGATAATTAAACAGATACCTAAAGTTGGTCAGTTTCTGACCAGCCGAGCAGCGTGCGGCCAATAGTAACAGCCTAACTGATCAGGCCTTGATCTACCGGGAGGCTTGGTCATGGTCAGGGCCGCGGAGGTGTTGACCCCTAGAACGCTCTCCAGTAGAGTCTAACCTCCAGATTCATCCTATTTGCAACCACGAACAGGCAAGTACGCACACGCGCTAAAAACAACACGTTCACGTAGGGTGTGAGGGTGGGCTGCATCACTACACAAACATGTATAAGGAAAACATGTGAGCCAAGTGAAGGAAGGCATCATCAACATCACGCGCTCATATTGAATACATCAAGACCTCCGCCCCCCCCCCCCCCATTCCTCCTCCCCTTCCCAGGCCACGGCAGCGACCAGCCTTCAATTTAAAAATAAATGTGGACAGTGATGCTCTAATCCAAGAAAGCACTACTCACAAGAACCACAATGACGTGCATCACTAAAAACACCACCACACTTCCAACTGTACTACCTTACCCCACCCCAAGACTTAATCCCTGCCTTCCCTTACCCTTCTCATCAACAATATATATTTTTAACAGTCTGCCCCTTACGTGTCGAAATACAGAATGTGTTTTTCTTATCAACACAGATTTATAAAGAAAATGTAGTTAAATATGGACATTTTTCTAAGGGAGTTAATAACAGCTAGCCCAGTAGGTTGAATTCAGCTAGTAAACACACGGTTATCACCCACAAACTGAAATGAATAATTTCACACACGAACAAACCGAAGACAGTGAATTATTGGCATGAGCCATGTTTAAAGTAATGGAGACGACTGTTAGTAAGAGGATACTCGGCTGCTGGAGAGAAGAGGATTGCCCAGAGAACCCAACATGAAGAAGGATTTAGGAGTGTACCTCAGTCCAACTATACGACGGAAGGTGTACACACCTTTGGCAGAGTATATAAAGTTTGAAAACCAGAGGACCAACTTCAAGAATTTAAATACTTCTTTACGACACGCTACAAGACACGTCAAGGCTATCAACAGTGCACTCAACACCACCATCAAAGATGAATAGGAGCTCTAACCTTCAATCATGATCAGTTCCGGAACCGAGACAAGTGAGCACTGAGGAGAAACTACGGGAACTTATTCTTTCAACCTTTGGAAAGAAAAGGACAGAGGAAGACATTACGACGCACAAGATACCCACGTAAATGTGAAAAACTGATACTGGATAGGGACAAATTATTTGAAATGCGAGGAAAGAGAGATACGGGCAAACATGGGCAAGGAACTATCAGTGCTGGTTGATAGTTTAAGAACAGAGTTCAGAAGCTGTGCCTTGACCCCTGTAAAATGCGAGACATTTCGGAAGAACGGAGATCAAGGGAAGATATCGGGATATACAAAATACTGAGGTAGGATACAAAGCAAGGAGACAGGTATAAAATGTACATCCAACAAGCCACAGAAAAGTTACAAATATGTTATGCAAAGAAAGATTAACAAAGGAGTGACACGTACTGCCATGTTATAGAACACAAGGATTCTGTTCCACACAATTACTAAGTAAATACAACAGTGAAATTTTGACAGCTGCCTGAAAGTTAAGTGGAAGGACGAGAGCTGGAGCTAAACCCAAGCAAACACAAACAGGTAAAATGAATTAAACAACAAAAACACACACAAACTAGAAAACTAGAAAGCTAGAAAACACTACAAGGGATGAAACTTAATGGCAGTAACTAATACAGTTGCACAAGGATGAGGGTTGGGCCCCATACAACTGTTGTTCCTGGGATACGTGGTTACAGGTCTTGTATATCCTTGCTGGCAGTGACGCCAAACTTATAGAAATAGATACTGGATAAATAACAAAAAGGTACAATATCGTGACTGGAACAATACATAGGAAAGAGGAGCTTACGACGACGTTTCAGTCCATTTACAAAGTCATTTCAGTCCAAGTCAGACCGAAACGTCGTCGTATGCTCCTCTCTCATGTGCGGCTTATTTGTGAATAGAAACTGAAGAGAACGAAAGAACGTTCCAAGACCTGGATAAACTTCATGAATAATCGAACAAATAATTGCTGGAATATAATCCTGGCAAATGCTAAGTTGCAAAGCTGGGAGACGAGAATAGGAGAACATGAGTACCATCTGGTAGGAAAGCGGTAGAGTAAGGAAGCAAAGCTCACATAAAGTTAATAAATACGCCTGGGAATAACCATTTCACCAACCCTGTCTCCTGAGATGCAAATAAATAGAAAAATATCATAAGGCTAAGCTTCCAAATACAAGACTCAAACGTGGAAAAGACTCATTTATGACACTTAATCTCATACGTTCTTGAATATGAATTGCAAGTGTGGAATCCACACCTAGCAAAATACAAAATGAAACATGAGAACGTTAGGAAGAGCGTAAGATAGGTAGCAAGGAGGAATATGCTACGAATATGGAGAGCGAGAACTTTGTCTTCTCTCACCGGAGGAATGAAGAACAAGAGCAGATATTATTATGACAAAATATTAAGGGGTAGAGATAGGGTAGACCGGCTCTTTATGAGGGATACAAGAACACTGGGGAATGGGTGGAAATAAGTCACTCATAAGCCACAGGAACTTCGACAAAACTAATTGCGGTGTGAAGTGTTCACTACAAATTAGCGACTAACACACAGGCCATTTTCCCCGCCTCTTAGTCTTTTTTATTTTTGAGCGCAGCTAAATAAAATGAACCCAGGTATCATTTCGTTATCAAAGTAGTCCTCAATATAGAGTCTTTGTGAAAGTCACACTATATTTGGCTCTGCGAGTAGTATACTAATAAACGCATTATTGTTCTTCGATTGAAGATCTTGCATTAAAAAAAAAGCTGCGTGAAGAACATAGTTGGAGGCTCAGTTTACAATTCAGGTACTTAATTATTGAACTAGGCGACACGAGAAAATATTTACTAGAATAATTCACAAAGTTATTTCTCCAATTTGAGCTAGTGGCTACAAGCATGTGGTAAATGAGTACAACACTGAAACACAAGAGTGAATCAAGATATATTTACCGAGAATTATATTTATATGCGTAAAAAAAACGAAAAGTATATCTCACGATGAACATACATGGATTTTGCTGTAATCAATATTTAATAGATAAGAATCTTCTTGATGCTTATAAAAGTAATTTATAGCCTTTATAAATGAGGCATATTCAGTCGATAGCATTTATCTAACAGACGGGAGGAAATTAAATGGTCTCCTGGCTAGATAACACACACGTAACACAGCTTGGTTTACGCTTTAACAAGATACATGTACGCTTCTACAAAGATCAGCAGTACACTACATGATATATTATGATTAAGTAATAAACCCCTACGGGTCATACAGCGCCTGATGAATGAGAGGTGATTAGGTTTGATTCGAGAAAAGGGATAATACCTTTACTTGAATCAAGAGCCCATCATCAGCATCAAGAAATGCTTCTTAAAAGGAGACAAGATAGTGTTGCTGCTTGATTAACACTACGCTACAAATATCTTGAGCATTTCAGTTTGTATGGAGATTATACACATAAAATGTTAAATGTGTTATAAAATGTAAACAAAGACAGGAAGAGAAAACTTAGATTCTCCAGAAAATTAACTGATATTCTTTCTAGGAATAAGTAAATCACCTTACTGGAAAATATCCGAAATCTTGAAATTTATTTATATTTTGCATCACCAAGATCAATTACCTACTATACGGTTAGAACGTGATCTATGAAATAACTTCACTTGGTAATCTACAAAGATATAACCATCTAATGGGCTCTGATAATCACCCTTCGTTACCTCAAACGCTCCTTCAGCTGGACCCTCACATGAGTTGCAGTGCACAATAAAAAAGCCACTTTTGGCACCAATAGTTAACAATTCTTAGAAACTGTTCTTAATGAGCCGGACTTTCGTACCTACGCCGGACTGAGAATTGCCCGAGTCATCAGGCTGCCAACTAGGCCTGATCAGCCCCAGGCGCCAAAAAAAAAAAGCAATAACTCCCCGTAAATATTTTCAGGCCAACGCATACTCTTCCATCCCCCCCCCCGGGCGCTCATAATCCTTTAACAAAACAAATCAACTAAGTAACCATTTACACTGGGGAAATTCTACTATTAAACCATAGATGACATTTATTTAATGAGACATATGTTTGGCTCCCAGCTTCACTCTGTGCTTTCGTTTATCACTCAGAGTCAATAATTAACGGTAGGACAGTGAATAAGAGGCAACCTGAGGACTGAGCAAGGAAGGACCACTGAGGCTTCCCTCAACTGATACAAGTTTGCCACATCATAAGTGACTTCCTCACCATCACGCTCAATACATCTCAAGTAAATGAGGAAGTTCTGTGATGAAGCACACTGTCTCCCTCGCCCTACACTCCCCACGGTCTACATTACAGTTCTCACAGTCTCCCCTTGTTTGTGCCTGACACACTCCTCGCACGCCTTAGTTGGTCCTGTCAGAACTGAGTGTATCATAATTCTCTTTCTGACCACTACTGTCACGCACGAAAATGTTCCTATTTCACAAGATCTCCATCGCTATGAAAGAAATTCCTCAGCTGTACAGCTGATACAGTACAACAATCACTGTCCTGGAGGAAAGTATGGAGCAGCAAGGTACGAATGTTAACATTTCAGAGCGCAGGGACCAAAAATAATTTCAGTGTTCTATGAAAAATAAATATTTGACACAAACATGCATACAACCCAACAACCCCTACCCCTAAGTGAAAACTACTGACTTGAAGACCTAGACACGTGAATAAAGGGGAGGGTGTATTCATCTATGACCCAGACACGTGCATAAATCTATTAATTTGTACACTATTCTTCAATATTTTCACGGGAAAGCCCGAAATCCAGAAGGGTTATACAGTGCCTGGGAAATGGAAGGCAACCAAGTTTGATTCAAGGAAGAGATGGATGTTTCCAATTCATCGGATCAAGAGCCCTTGATCAGAACCAAAGCACTTTACTTTTGACCTCTGATATACCTTTTAAAGGCTTCCCGAATTTTCCTACTCCTGCAGCCCTGCCTTATGTCAGGCTTGTCTGGTGCTTACCTGGTCAAACACGCAAGCACCAGACACTTTTGATGGATATGTGGGCCCGCTGCCCCACATATCCATCACAGTTTAGTTGATGGTGTATTTACCTGGAGTCTGTCTGGAGACTCTTCCGAGGGTCAACGCCCTCGGGGCCCGATCCCAGGTCAGGCCTCCAGGTGGAAGACCTGATCAACCAGGCTGCTGGTGCTAGCCACGTAAAATTCAACGTAAGCACTACAGCCCGGCTAATCAGGAAGTGACTTGGGAAATTTCTTCAGTTCTTTCTTGAAGACAGCCATGTATTTGTTGGTTATTTTCCTTGTGTACTCATGGTCCTCTGCTTTTCATGAGGGGAGGGGGAGGGGTGTTTTGCACTCTCTGCCAAACTATTCACTTTCATGGAAAATCTTTTTTGTGTGCAGATTTGAGACCAATCTGTCTAAAATTTTCCAGGTGTAGATTATGCCGTATCTCTCTCGTATGTTCCAAGGAATACAGATGGAGGGACCTCAAACTTTCCTAGTATTTCTGGTGCCTGACTATAGCTATACCAACAAGGAAGGTTCTCTGCAAATTTTTGTCTGCAATTTCGCCTGCCTTGAACGGAGTTAAAAGTAGAACAGTATCTTAGCCTAGAGAGAAGTAACTTGAGTATTATCACTGGCCTGGCATCCCTTGCATTGAATGTTATAGTTCTAGTGGAGGTAACTGTCTAGTTTCCTCTTAAAGACTCTTACCATTATTCCGGCAGTGTTTCTGATATTTCCGGTAGATCTGAATAATCTCGCTCCACGGATGTTAATACAATCAGTAGTAGCTGTGATATTTACTGAGTACTTTAACCGAGTAGGTCACTCAGGGGTCTTTGCAAAAAAAAAAAAAAAATACACATAACACACAATAAAACAAATATAACATTAAAATACAATAAAAGCTACGAACATAAATAAAACGCTCGACAAAAATGCTATCGTACCAAGCGTAAGTAACCAGAATCAATTAAAACCAGAACTAAATTCATTGAAAGTAAGAAGTAACGTAGAAAGCGCTGTCTCCTCAACTTTACCAACGATCACTCGGTCCTCGTAGATTGTGATCATGTGTATCTAACCTCGTATATTGTGTTAATGTATCTCTAACCTCGTAGATTGTGTTAATGTGTCTTTAACCTCGTAGATTGTGTTAATGTATCTCTAACCTCGTATATTGCGTTACTGTATCTCTAACCTCGTAGATTGTGTTAATGTATCTCTAACCTCGTAGATTGTGATCATGTGTATCTAACCTCGTATATTGTGTTAATGTATCTCTAACCTCGTCGATTGTGATCATGTGTATCTAACCTCGTAGATTGTGTTAATGTATCTCTAACCTCGTAGATTGTGTTAATGTATCTCTAACCTCGTAGATTGTGATCATGTGTATCTAACCTCGTAGATTGTGTTAGTGTATCTCTAACCTCGTAGATTGTGTTAATTTATCTCTAACCTCGTATATTGTGTTAATGTATCTCTAACCTCGTAGATTGTGTTAATGTATCTCTAACCTCGTAGATTGTGATCATGTGTATCTAACCTCGTATATTGTGTTAATGTATCTCTAACCTCGTCGATTGTGATCATGTGTATCTAACCTCGTAGATTGTGTTAATGTATCTCTAACCTCGTAGATTGTGTTAATGTATCTCTAACCTCGTAGATTGTGTTAATGTATCTCTAACCTCGTAGATTGTGGTCATGTGTATCTAACCTCGTAGATTGTGTTAATGTATCTCTAACCTCGTAGATTGTGTTAATGTATCTCTAACCTCGTAGATTGTGATCATGTGTATCTAAACTCGTAGATTGTGTTAGGGTATCTCTAACCTCGTAGATTGTGTTAATGTATCTCTAACCTCGTAGATTGTGTTAATGTATCTCTAACCTCGTAGATTGTGTTAATGTATCTCTAACCTCGTAGATTGTGATCATGTGTATCTAACCTCGTAGATTGTGTTAATGTATCTCTAACCTCGTAGATTGTGATCATGTGTATCTAACCTCGTAGACTGTGTTAATATATCTCTAACCTCGTAGATTAATGTATCTCTAACCTCGGAGATGGTATTAATGTATCTATAACCTCGTAGATGGTATTAATGTATCTCTAACCTCGTAGATGGAATTAATGTATCTCTAACCTCGTAGATGGTATTAATGTATCTCTAACCTCGTAGATGGCATTAATGTATCTCTAACCTCGTATATGGTATTAATGTATCTCTAACCTCGTAGATGGTATTAATGTATCTCTAACCTCGTAGATGGTATTAATGTATCTCTAACCTCGTAGATGGTATTAATGTATCTCTAACCTCGTAGATGGTATTAATGTATCTCTAACCTCGTAGATGGTATTAATGTATCTCTAACCTCGTAGATGGTATTAATGTATCTCTAACATCGTAGATTGTGTTAATGTGTCTCTAACCTCGTAGATTGTGTTAATGTATCTCTAACCTCGTAGATGGTATTAATGTATCTCTAACCTCGTAGATGGTATTAATGTATCTCTAACCTCGTAGATTGTGTTAATGTATCTCTAACCTCGTAGATAGTATTAATGTATCTCTAACCTCGTAGATGGTATTAATGTATCTCTAACCTTGTAGATGGTATTAATGTATCTCTAACCTCGTAGATGGTATTAATGTATCTCTAACCTCGTACATGGTATTAATGTATCTCTAACCTCGTAGATGGTATTAATGTATCTCTAACATCGTAGATTGTGTTAATGTGTCTCTAACCTCGTAGATTGTGTTAATGTATCTCTAACCTCGTAGATGGTATTAATGTATCTCTAACCTCGTAGATGGTATTAATGTATCTCTAACCTCGTAGATTGTGATCATGTGTATCTAACCTCGTAGATGGTATTAAGGTATCTCTAACCTCGTAGATTGTGATCATGTGTATCTAACCTCGTAGATGGTATTAATGTATCTCTAACCTCGTAGATTGTGATCATGTGTATCTAACCTCGTAGATGGTATTAATGTACCTCTAACCTCGTAGATTGTGATCATGTGTATCTAACCTCGTAGATGGTATTAATGTATCTCTAACCTCGTAGATTGTGATCATGTGTATCTAACCTCGTAGATGGTATTAATGTATCTCTAACCTCGTAGATTGTGATCATGTGTATCTAACCTCGTAGATGGTATTAATGTATCTCTAACCTCGTAGATTGTGATCATGTGTATCTAACCTCGTAGATGGTATTAATGTATCTCTAACCTCGTAGATTGTGACCATGTGTATCTAACCTCGTAGATGGTATTAATGTATCTCTAACCTCGTAGATGGTATTAATGTCCCTCTAACCTCGTAGATGGTATTAATGTATCTCTAACCTCGTAGATGGTATTAATGTATCTCTAACCTCGTAGATTGTGATCATGTGTATCTAACCTCGTATATTGTGTTAATGTATCTCTAACCTCGTCGATTGTGATCATGTGTATCTAACCTCGTAGATTGTGTTAATGTATCTCTAACCTCGTAGATTGTGTTAATGTATCTCTAACCTCGTAGATTGTGTTAATGCATCTCTAACCTCGTAGATTGTGATCATGTGTATCTAACCTCGTAGATTGTGTTAATGTATCTCTAACCTCGTAGATTGTGTTAATGTATCTCTAACCTCGTAGATTGTGATCATGTGTATCTAACCTCGTAGATTGTGTTAATGTATCTCTAACCTCGTAGATTGTGATCATGTGTATCTAACCTCGTAGACTGTGTTAATATATCTCTAACCTCGTAGATTAATGTATCTCTAACCTCGTAGATGGTATTAATGTATCTCTAACCTCGTAGATGGTATTAATGTATCTCTAACCTCGTAGATGGTATTAATGTATCTCTAACCTCGTAGATGGT
>NC_091342.1:21214374-21216874 GCF_038502225.1 Cherax quadricarinatus | reverse complement strand
TGAGGTTAATAGTGGTAGGGAGAGCCGCAGTGGCCGGGCCACGAGGGTGAGGCTAGGGAGGGACTTACCAAGAAGGAAACACTGGTTTAACGGGAGACACACATGACACAGTAAACCTCCAAGACTACAACATAAACCAAGTCTTCCAGTGGTCCACATAAGACAAGATGTTCAACGATACATATTTCAGTTTCTCCGCTATGGGATAAACTTAAGGAATAAAAACAGATTATAAAACACCCTCAAACTGCTCAACAGAGAGGAAAATGAATGTAAGAGACTTAGCAGTAATGATGTCGGAAGAGAGGTTAGACCAATGATGACGTAAATCCGTATGCCTATATAACTGGGAATGCCTTAAGCTCATCAGATTTTTCTACACAAAACAAAGAATATAAAGATACAATCATAATTTATACCCAAAAAAAATAGTGTAATGAATGAATCCGAATCTTCACAATGGAACTGCTCCTAACAAGATCACTACACCAATCTAATCAGACAGCACAAAGTAATCTAATGAAAAGCTGGAGTGCAGTAATGTGAAAGAGAACTGGAAGGTAAAGTATTACAAGAAATGAAGGGAACAGAGGTAAGGCGTCAAGAGACAAAGGAAACATGCATATCTTGCATAAAAAAGGACAGCTCTGCGTTCAATCAGAAATACAGAGATAACAAAAGATGCAAGATGTATAGATGAAATATAGAGCACACAAAACTGCAAAAAAACAGGAAAACAAGTAGGAGAGGTAGGAACAAATATACAAGTATAAGAGAGACAAAGTCAGAGAATTGTATAGCATCAAAGGCCAAAACTAAACCCACATAGCCACATATGAAAGAAGACTATAACGGACCATGTGCTAAGGCCCGAAAAAGAAGGGAGGGAAGCTGAGAAGGGATGGAAAAGTATGAGAAGAGTTTTGAAGAAGATTCAAAAAAGCCTTCAAAGAACAGAACATTGATTTGCAACCGAGCTAATTCCAGAACTAAGAGGACTGCACCACGAGATGAGGATGAACAAATTAAACCTGACCACCTTGGCGGAGACAACAATGAAAGACACGATTATGACGTACAAAATCTTAGCAGGAAATGATAATTTACAGCAGAGAGGGATAGACTGATCGAATTAAGAGATGGAAAAGGGATACGCACGTGAGTCAGAGGGCTGTTAGGAAGTATTTCGTTAGACTCAGGGTGAGGACCTCACGTGAGGACCTGTCCAGTTGGATCAGCGGACCTACTGCAGTATTCCTCTTTTCTTTTAAGTCCGGTACTGTCGCGCGTCAGGTGTTTCTTAGGTGTGGGAGTTGACTGTGAGGTGTGATCAAAGGCCTTTAATTGCCTTCCTTTGATGTATTACTTTCATAGTTCCTTGACAATGTGAGTAGTCACGAAAGCGCTTGGAATTTCACTACTTTGTCGTAGTGGTCGTCTTGCATATTTTAAAATCACATGTTTACTGTGAACTTACTGCATATATATATATATATATATATATATATATATATATATATATATATATATATATGAACACTGATCTCTGGCTGAAGGAGACTCGAACCTACGAATCTTAGGACAAGGTACGCAGTGCTTTACCAATATACCCACACTGGACAAATACCTTGGCGTGTAGCTTGCGCTACACGTTTGATCCAAGGCAGCCAGCTTTCAGGGAGAAGGCTTTGAGCTTTTCATCTCATCCCCTGCATGCATCAGCCTTACTAGAGATTTGAACAATGCAAGGAATTCGCGAGAGCAGCCGAAATATACACATGCAGGGGATGAGATGAAAAGCTGTAAGCCTTCTCCTTGAAAGCTGGCTGCCTTGGATCAAACGTGTAGCGCAAGCTACACGCCAAGGTATTTGTCCAGTGTGGGTAGATTGGCAAAGCACTGCGTACCTTGTCCTAAGGTTCGTGTCTCCTTCAGCCAGAGATCAGTGTTTGTGTATATTTCGCATGCTCTCGCGAATTCCTTGCATTGTTCAAATCTCTAGTAAGGCTGATGCATGCAGGGGATGAGATGAAAAGCTCAAAGCCTTCTCCCTGAAAGCTGGCTGCCTTGGATCAAACGTGTAGCGCAAGCTACACGCCAAGGTATTTGTCCAGTGTGGGTAGATTGGCAAAGCACTGCGTACCTTGTCCTAAGGTTCGTGTCTCCTTCAGCCAGAGATCAGTGTTTGTGTATATTTCGCATGCTCTCGCGAATTCCTTGCATTGTTCAAATCTCTAGTAAGGCTGATGCATGCAGGGGATGAGATGAAAAGCTCAAAGCCTTCTCCCTGAAAGCTGGCTGCCTTGGATCAAACGTGTAGCGCAAGCTACACGCCAAGGTATTTGTCCAGTGTGGGTATATTGGTAAAGCACTGCGTACCTTGTCCTAAGGTTCGTAGGTTCGAGTCTCCTTCAGCCAGAGATCAGTGTTTATATATATATTATATATATATATATATATATATATATATATATATATATATATATATATATATATATAT
>NC_091342.1:21191874-21206874 GCF_038502225.1 Cherax quadricarinatus | reverse complement strand
CAATAGTTAACAAGGTGTTCCAACAAAGACTTGACCCGTGTCACTGTATCTGTACGGGACACGCACAGCGACCGTCTCAACTTTAGCTACAAGGTATATGCACAGAAACACTAACTGTATATACACCTAGGTGACCATCTACTATAGTGTATAAATGAAATGCGACCTTAAACGACTCATGCACAGCCTTAAACCTAAGTTAACTAGTGAAGTTGTGAATGGAAAATGGGACCACATTTTATTTTAACAAGTACTGGACCAACTAGTGCTAGACTGCTATATTAGCAACAGCCTGGTTGATCAGGGCCACACCAAAGAAGTTTGGCTTCCGACACAGTCATGGGGCATCCAAGAACGCACCAACTGGAAGGAATATAAAGGAAACTTTGCCTAGAGACATTTCCATCACGGTGGTAATGCGTGCCGCAAGCACCAACAGCCTAACTGAATAGGTGAAACTGGAAACATGGAGTAAGACTTGGGCGCAGGGAAAATGATCTCCGGAGCTCTCAACAGGTAAACAACGTTAAAATTCGCTACACCCCAACCACCAGCCGGAAGTCACGCCGGAAATATACAACCAGCTGCCAATACATTGCGTAGCGATCATGAAACTCAGGGCAGTGCCATGTTAAGGATATCTGGGGCAGTGCCACGTGTAGGATATCAGGGGAAGTGCCACGAACAGGAAAATTTTAAGTACAGGAAACGTTGGGGAGTGCCACCTATAGAAGCATGGAGGTGCCATATACAGCACATGAAGTGCTACATACAGAACATGTGCCACGTACAGTACACGGAGTACCATGTACAGCATATGAAGTGCCACGTACAGTACACGGAGTACCATGTACAGCATATGAAGTGCCACGTACGGCCCATTTGCTTATGTAGGCTTATGTATCATTCTTTGTAGACGATACCACAACATTAGCCACAGCTATTTATCATCTTTTGTAAACAATAGCACAATGCTAGCCACAAATATTCATCATCTTTGTAGACTGTACCACAACAATAGTCACAGCTATGTATCATCCTTGGTAAATGTTACTAAAGTAAGCCTGAAAGTCACCTGGGTAGAAGACAGAAAAGCCTGGTCTCTGACCGAGCTGCCAGGGTATATACGGTCACAGGTATATTACATGTGTCATCACTTGCAACACCAGAGACACTTGGTCTCCCCATCTACCTGAGCTCCAACCATCTTCCTTCCCCACACCCTCACGCCCCATCCCGTCTTCCCCAGTCCCACCCTCCCTCCCACCCTTTCCACCTTCCCTCCAATCCCTTCCACCCTCCCTAAACCTCCATCCCCTCCCACCACAGGATAATCACCATCGACGTATGGCGGGCGGAGTGCATTAGCCACTGATACATTTCCTCCCCCCCCTACGACCCTCCAACCCAGACCCTCCACCAACTACCCTTCATCCCACGAACTTCCACCACTACCCTCCATCCCACGAATCTCCACCACAGACCCTCCACCAACAACCCTCCATCTCACGACCCTCTGACCCACGACCTTATGTATACCTTGTACTGATTCTATGTCATTACAGAAGGCTCTTGACTCGCATTATAACTTAACATGCTCATTGAAGAAGCCAGATATAGATATTAAAATATCTGGGAAAAAGGAGTTAATGTATACTTGCTATGGATTCCATCACACATTGGATTATTCTTTCAGGAAAAATGTAGATACGTTTAGCAATAAACAAGTAACCGGAGAGTAAATGTAGAATATAACTTCGAGGTGTCTGTGTCTAGCATTATGAAAAATATTAGGAGGAGAAGACAAGAGGAGGAGAGAAGGCATGAGAGGCAGGAGGGGAAGGCTAGACAGGGAGGTGAAGGCTAGACAGGGAGGGGGTGAAGGCTAGACAGGGAGGGGGTGAAGGCTAGACAGGGAGAGGGTGAAGGCTAGACAGGGAGGGGGTGAAGGCTAGACAGGGAGGGGGTGAAGGCTAGACAGGGAGGGGGTGAAGGCTAGACAGGGAGTGGGTGAAGGCTAGACAGGGAGGGGGTGAAGGCTAGACAGGGAGAGGGTGAAGGCTAGACAGGGAGGGGGTGAAGGCTAGACAGGGAGGGGGTGAAGGCTAGACAGGGAGGGGGTGAAGGCTAGACAGGGAGGGTGAAGGCTAGACAGGGAGGGGTGAAGGCTGGATAGGAAGGGGGTGAAGGCTAGACAGGGAGGGGGTGAAGGCTAGACGGAGGGGGTGAAGGCTAGACAGGGAGGGGGTGAAGGCTAGACAGGGAGGGGGTGAAGGCTAGAGAGGGAGGGGGGTGAAGGGTAGATAGGGAAGGGTTGAAGGCTAGAGAGGGAGGGAGGTGAAGGCTAGAGAGGGAGGGGGTGAAGGCTAGAGAGGGAGGCGGGAGTTGAGAGTATAATGAGATGGTCTGACCCCGGGAACACTGTTACAGTGACATACAGAAAGTGAGACCCCCTATTATTCCCTGCATCCACCATCACTCCATATATCCAACACCCCATATATCCACCATTTCATGTATCAACCATCACTCCATATATCCAACACCCCATGTATCGACCATTCCATGTATCCACCATCACCCCATATATCCAACACCCCATATATCCACCATTTCATTCATCAGCCATCACTCCATATATCCAACACCCCATGTATCGACCATTCCATGTATCCACCATCACCCCATATATCCAACACCCCATATATCCACCATTTCATTCATCAGCCATCACTCCATATATCCAACACCCCATGTATCGACCATTCCATGTATCCACCATCACCCCATATATCCAACACCCCATATATCCACCATTTCATGTATCAACCATCACTCCATATATCCAACACCCCATGTATCGACCATTCCATGTATCCACCATCACCCCATATATCCAACACCCCATATATCCACCATTTCATGTATCAACCATCATTCCATATATCCAACATCCCATATATCCACCATCATTCCATATATCCAACACCCTATGTATCCACCACCAGCCCTTATGTGGAGTTTATCTGGAGAGAGTTCCGGGGGTCAACGCCCCCGCGGCCCGGTCTGTGACCAGGCCTCCTTAGGTCAGTGTCCCAGGATGCGACCCACACCAGTCGACTAACACCCAGGTACCCATTTTACTGATGGGGAACATAGACAACAGGTGGAAAGAAACACGTCCAATGTTTCTACTCTGGCTGGGAATCGAACCCAGGCCCTCACCGTGTGAAGCGAGAGCGTTAACCACCAGGCCACCAGAGCCCTGTATCCATCAACACCCTATGCATCCATGTATACACCATCCCATGTGAACCATCACCCCATGTATCTTCCAACACCTTGTATCCAACCCAACAATCATAGTTATCTATGACTCACGAAATCGTAATGACACGATTGCAAACAAACCATACCCCGGCCGGGATTGAACCCGCTAACGCGATGGTCTGGAGTTTTGAGACTCTCTGACCGCGGGTTCAATCCCGGCCGGGGTATGGATAGTTATCTATCCCACGTATTCTCCCATTAACCCGTGTGTCTTTCCCAACATTAGAAGTATCAACACTAGAAGTATCCTCTTCAATGCTCTATGTATCCTTCAACACCCTATGCATCCTCTCTACATGAAAAAAAAAATCAGTTACTTTGCTACTAAAAAACACTGAGAAATAAAAATTAGTAGAGGACATAAATCAAGTCATAGCACTCAAACATGAATGTGAAGGAGTCAGAGATGATGACATGGAAAGATATCACATTGAAGGATCACAACAACATTATTATCACAGCCACAAGGAAAATGATAGACTGGATAACTAGAACCCTCAACAACAAGAGATGCCAAGCCAAGGATGACACTCTAAGTCACTTGTTCTCTCCAGACTAGAATACTGCTGTACATTAACCTTCCCTTTAAGGTTGGCTAAGGTGCAAATGTGGAGAATGTAAAGAGAATCCTCACTGCACGCATGAATTAAAGCCAAGCACATTAATTGCTGGAAACGCTTTAGGTTTCTTAAAGTATATTCCTTGGAACACAGGCGAAACAGATGCATCATAATTTACACCTGAAAAATTCGTTAGGGATTGGTCCCAAATCTGCACTCCGAAATTACTGCCTACGAAAGCAAGAGGCTCAGCAAACGGTGCAAAATATTTTGAAAGAAAAGCACAGAACTTAAAAAAGAGTCAAGGGAATAAGATTCTATACATTGGGAGAGCTACCAACTGACTCCTAGCTGTCTTCACAAGTCAAGTTCCTAATCAGCTGGTCTATGGTGCCTATGCTGGACTGCGTACGGCTAACAACAGCCTGGTTGATTAAACCATCAACTAGGTGGTCTGGTCTGGTCTCCTGTGACCTCCGGAGATGTCTGGAGAAATAACACCACAACGCATCATATATCCCTCAACACCGCAAATATCCTCAAAAAGAAGGAAGTATTTTCCTCAACACCTCATGCATTCCTCAACAAGACAAGTATCCTCCCCAATACCTCTTACAACTGCTGACCCAGAAAATGTACAGAAGCTAGACGGTGGGTGTCTGCACTCACACCAGGAAACTAAAGGGAACACTTACAAGCTATATGTTGCTTGCACCCACTGACTGATAGAGTACATCATGTGTAGTAAACTATACCCGGGAAATACTCTCGAGACCAGTTCATTATCTGTACATAGGACGATACTACCTCAACATCTACAGTAGGTCAGGGCTCAACATCTACACGTAGGACAGGGCTCAACATCTACACGTAGGACAGGGCTCAACATCTACAGTAGGACAGGGCTCAACATCTGCACGTAGGACAGGGCTCAACATCTGCACGTAGGACAGGGCTCAACATCTGCACGTAGGACAGGGCTCAACATCTACAGGTAGGACAGGGCTCAACATCTGCACGTAGGACAGGGCTCAACATCTACAGTAGGACAGGGCTCAACATCTGCACGTAGGACAGGGCTCAACATCTGCACGTAGGACAGGGCTCAACATCTACACGTAGGACAGGGCTCAACATCTGCACGTAGGACAGGGCTCAACATCTGCACGTAGGACAGGGCTCAACATCTACACGTAGGACAGGGCTCAACATCTACACGTAGGACAGGGCTCAACATCTGCACGTAGGACAGGGCTCAACATCTGCACGTAGGACAGGGCTCAACATCTGCACGTAGGACAGGGCTCAACATCTGCACGTAGGACAGGGCTCAACATCTGCACGTAGGACAGGGCTCAACATCTGCACGTAGGACAGGGCTCAACATCTGCACGTAGGACAGGGCTCAACATCTGCACGTAGGACAGGGCTCAACATCTGCACGTAGGACAGGGCTCAACATCTGCACGTAGGACAGGGCTCAACATCTGCACGTAGGACAGGGCTCAACATCTACACGTAGGACAGGGCTCAACATCTGCACGTAGGACAGGGCTCAACATCTGCACGTAGGACAGGGCTCAACATCTACACGTAGATCAGGGCTCAACATCTACACGTAGATCAGGGCGCAACATCTACACGTAGGACAGGGCTCAGCATCTACACGTAGGACAGGGCTCAACATCTGCACGTAGGACAGGGCTCAACATCTACACGTAGGACAGGGCTCAGCATCTACACGTAGGACAGGGCTCAACATCTGCACGTAGGACAGGGCTCAACATCTACACGTAGGACAGGGTTCAACATCTGCACGCAGGACAGGGCTCAACATCTGCATGTAGGACAGGGCTCAACATCTACATGTAGGACAGGGCTCAACATCTACACGTAGGACATCGCTTAACATCTGCACGTAGGACAGGGCTCAACATCTACACGTAGGACAGGGCTCAACATCTGCACGTAGGACAGGGCTCAACATCTGCACGTAGGACAGGGCTCAACATCTGCAAGTAGGACAGGGCTCAACATCTACACATAGATCAGGGCTCAACATCTACACGTAGGACAGGGCTCAACATCTACACGTAGGACAGGGCTCAACATCTGCACGTAGGACAGGGCTCAACATCTACACGTAGGACAGGGCTCAACATCTGCATGTAGGACAGGGCTCAATATCTACACGTAGGACAGGGCTCAACATCTACACGTAGGACATCGCTCAACATCTGCACGTAGGACAGGGCTCAACATCTACACGTAGGACAGGGCTCAACATCTACACGTAGGACAGGGCTCAACATCTGCACGTAGGACAGGGCTCAACATCTGCACGTAGGACAGGGCTCAACATCTGCAAGTAGGACAGGGCTCAACATCTACACATAGATCAGGGCTCAACATCTACACGTAGGACAGGGCTCAACATCTACACGTAGGACAGGGCTCAACATCTGCACGTAGGACAGGGCTCAACATCTACACGTAGGACAGGGCTCAACATCTGCACGCAGGACAGGGCTCAACATCTGCATGTAGGACAGGGCTCAATATCTACACGTAGGACAGGGCTCAACATCTACACGTAGGACATCGCTCAACATCTGCACGTAGGACAGGGCTCAACATCTACACGTAGGACAGGGCTCAACATCTACACGTAGGACAGGGCTCAACATCTGCACGTAGGACAGGGCTCAACATGTGCACGTAGGACAGGGTTCAACATCTGCACGCAGGACAGGGCTCAACATCTGCACGCAGGACAGGGCTCAACATCTGCATGTAGGACAGGGCTCAACATCTACACGTAGACAGGGCTCAACATCTACACGTAGGACAGGGCTCAACATCTACACGTAGGACAGGGCTCAACATCTACACGTAGGACAGGGCTCAACATCTACACGTAGGACAGGGCTCAACATCTGCACGTAGGACAGGGCTCAACATCTACACGTAGGACAGGGCTCAACATCTGCACGCAGGACAGGGCTCAACATCTGCATGTAGGACAGGGCTCAACATCTACACGTAGGACAGGGCTCAACATCTACACGTAGGACATCGCTCAACATCTGCACGTAGGACAGGGCTCAACATCTACACGTAGGACAGGGCTCAACATCTACACGTAGGACAGGGCTCAACATCTACACGTAGGACAGGGCTCAACATCTACACGTAGGACAGGGCTCAACTTCTGCACGTTGGACAGGGCTCAACATCTACACGTAGGACAGGGCTCAACATCTACACGTAGGACAGAGCTCAACATCTACACGTAGGACAGGGCTCAACATCTACACGTAGGACAGGGCTCAACATCTGCACGCAGGACAGGGCTCAACATCTGCATGTAGGACAGGGCTCAACATCTACACGTAGGACAGGGCTCAACATCTACACGTAGGACATCGCTCAACATCTGCATGTAGGACAGGGCTCAACATCTACACGTAGGACAGGGCTCAACATCTACACGTACGACATCGCTCAACATCTGCACGTAGGACAGGGCTCAACATCTACACGTAGGACAGGGCTCAACGTGCACGTAGGACAGGGCTCAACATCTACACGTAGGACAGGGCTCAACATCTGCACGCAGGACAGGGCTAAACATCTACACGTAGGACAGGGCTCAACATCTACACGTAGGACAGGGCTCAACATCTACACGTAGGACAGGGCTCAACATCTACACGTAGGACAGGGGTCAACATCTACACGTAGGACAGGGCTCAACATCTGCACGTAGGACAGGGCTCAACATCTGTACGTAGGACAGGGCTCAACATCTGCACGTAGGACAGGGCTTAACATCTGCACGTAGGACAGGGCTCAACATCTGCACGTAGGACAGGGCTCAACATCTGCACGTAGGACAGGGCTTAACATCTGCACGTAGGACAGGGCTCAACATCTACACGTAGGACAGGGCTCAACATCTGCACGTAGGACAGGGCTCAACATCTACACGTAGTTCAGGGCTCAACATCTGCACGTAGAACAGGGTTTAACATCTGCACGTAGGACAGGGCTCAACATCTACACGTAGGACAGGGCACAACATCTACACGTAGGATAGGGTTCAACATCTACACGTAGGACAGGGCTCAACATCTGCACGTAGGATAGGGCTTAACATCTGCATGTAGGACAGGGCTCAACATCTGCACGTAGGACAGGACTCAACATCTGCAAGTAGGACAGGGCTCAACATCTGCACGTAGGACAGGGCTCAACATCTGCACGTAGGACAGGGCTCAACATCTGCAAGTAGGACAGGGCTCAACATCTACACGTAGGACAGGGCTCAACATCTGCACGTAGGACAGGGCTCAACATCTGCACGTAGAACAGGGCTCAACATCTGCACGTAGAACAGGGCTCAACATCTGCACGTAGGACAGGGCACAACATCTACACGTAGGACAGGGCTTAACATCTGCACGTAGGACGGGGCTTAACATCTGCACGTAGGACAGGGCTCAACATCTGCAAGTAGGACAGGGCTTAACATCTGCACGTAGGAAAGGGCTTAACATCTGCACGTAGGACAGGGCTTAACATCTGCACGTAGGAAAGGACTTAACATCTGCACGTAGGACAGGGCTTAACATCTGCACGTAGGACAGGGCTCAACATCTACACGTAGGACAGGGCTCAACATCTGCACGCAGGACAGGGCTAAACATCTACACGTAGGACAGGGCTCAACATCTACACGTAGGACAGGGCTCAACATCTACACGTAGGACAGGGCTCAACATCTACACGTAGGACAGGGCTCAACATCTACACGTAGGACAGGGCTCAACATCTGCACGTAGGACAGGGCTTAACATCTGCACGTAGGACAGGGCTCAACATCTGCACGTAGAACAGGGCTCAACATCTGCACGTAGAACAGGGTTTAACATCTGCACGTAGGACAGGGCTCAACATCTACACGTAGGACAGGGCACAACATCTACACGTAGGATAGGGTTCAACATCTACACGTAGGATAGGGTTCAACATCTGCACGTAGGATAGGGCTCAACATCTGCACGTAGGACAGGGCTCAACATCTGCACGTAGGACAGGGCTCAACATCTGCACGTAGGACAGGACTCAACATCTGCAAGTAGGACAGGGCTCAACATCTGCACGTAGGACAGGGCTTAACATCTGCACGTAGGACAGGGCTCAACATCTACACGTAGGACAGGGCTTAACATCTGCACGTAGGACAGGGCTTAACATCTGCACGTAGGACAGGGCTTAACATCTGCACGTAGGACAGGGCTTAACATCTGCACGTAGGACAGGGCTTAACATCTGCACGTAGGACAAGGCTCAACATCTGCACGTAGGACAGGGCTCAACATCTACACGTAGGACAGGGCTTAACATCTGCACGTAGGACAGGGCTCAACATCTACACGTAGGACAGGGCTTAACATCTGCACGTAGGACAGGGCTTAACATCTGCACGTAGGACAGGGCTTAACATCTGCACGTAGGACAGGGCTTAACATCTGCACGTAGGACAGGGCTTAACATCTGCACGTAGGACAAGGCTCAACATCTGCACGTAGGACAGGGCTCAACATCTACACGTAGGACAGGGCTTAACATCTGCACGTAGGACAGGGCTCAACATCTGCACGTAGGACAGGGCTCAACATCTGCACGGACAGGGCTCAACATCTACACGTAGGACAGGGCTCAACATCTGCACCGAGGACATAGCTTAACATCTGCACGTAGGACAGGGCTCAATATCTGCACGTAGGACAGGGCTCAACATCTGCACGTAGGACAGGGCTTAACATCTGCACGTAGGACAGGGCTTAACATCTGCACGTAGGACAAGGCTTAACATCTGCACGTAGGACAAGGCTTAACATCTGCACGTAGGACAAGGTTTAACATCTGCACGTAGGACAAGGCTTAACATCTGCACGTAGGACAAAGCTTAACATCTTCTCACACTAGTATGTTGCTATGGCAGTGTGCAGATTTAGGACCAGGCCCTCAAGGACTTTCCACGTATATGTTTTCATGTATCTATCTCCTCCGCTCCACTGACTACATATTTCAGACTAAGGCGTTCCCAGCAATTCTAATGCTTTACTGGCTCTATGCGAGCCGTAAATGATCTCTGTACCTGTTCCAGCTCTATCTCCTGTCCTGAACAGGGTCGTTAACAATGAACAATACTCGAAATGAGAGAGCACAAGAAATCTGAATAGTGTCATCACTGGCACTATTTCCCTTTTTTTGAAGGTTCTCATTATCCTCCCCGTCATCTTGGCTGGCGTGACGCTTACCTTAGTGTTCTTTGATAGAAAGGTCAGCCAACATAATTACCTCCTGGTCTTTCAAGTGTTCTTTTCGTTCTGTTTGATCAAACTCTGGGTTTTGTATACAGTGTCTCTTTTAAGTTCTTCATTCTTCCCGTACCTAAGCAGCTAGAACTTCTCACCACTGAACGTCATTTTGTTAACCACTGCTCACTGCAAAACTCTGGTTATATCTTCCTATATTTTTTTGTCTTCTACCAAGGTAATTTTCATGCTTATCTTGGAATCATCCACAAATGATGATACAAAAACTATGGCGAGTGCTTTTATCTATGTTATAAGTATAAGAATCAGCAGAGGTGCCAGGACCGTGCCCTGGGGTACTGGACTTTTTACTTCGCTAATGCTGGATTTTGCTCTGTTTACTGTGTTCCATATATTTATCTGGATTCTATCTCTCAGAAAGTTGGAAATCCATTTCCCTACTTTCCCTGTTATGCCTATACTGTAGTCCTCATTTGGTGTGTAATCATCACATGATCACAGTTGTAAAATGCCTTTTGCAAAATTTGTGTATACCACATCTGCGTAGGATAGGATTAGTTCATCTGCGTGTAGGATAATACCAGTTCAACATCAAGTAGGACAGGGCTAGTTCAACATCTGCAATTAGGATATAGTTCAACATCTGACCGTAGGATAGGATAAATCCACAATCTGGACGTAGGATTCAACTAATTCAGTATCTGCACAAAGGTCAAGGCTAATTCAAGAAGTGCACACAGGATAAAAGTAATTCAAGATGTGCACGTAATGGAGGAAACAGGTAAATTATCAATAAATAATATCAAATGACCTATTAATTCGGGAACAATAAATTAAATGTAGGAAAGGCCTGGAAGCAATGAGAGGCTGGATTACGAGACATTTCAAAACAAGATATGCTAGGCCAATGATGACACTTTTCAGGGAACTTGTGCTCTCATGTCTACAATACTGTTCCGTACTCACGGCTATTTTCCAGGTATGAGATATATCTGATCTGGAAAATATACAAAGAGTCAAAAAAATATCAGAACTACTAAGCACCTCAATGCACTGCCTCAATGTGTAATGAAGGAGATACATAGATAGTACCTTAACATACGCATGGAATAAAATTCAAGCGCCTGGTCTCTATTCAACGCAATATTCTAACAATATGATGGGGTGAGAGATATAGAATTAAGTGTCGAATAATCTCACTAAAATGTAGGATTTACGTAAGCACAGTTAAGGAATAATAATGTCGTCAGAATTTCACAACTTTTCAACATCTACCAGCATATACAACAAATATTACCGAACAAAGCATAAAACGTCTTCATGAGGAAAATGAACAGGATCTTGCATGATGTGCCGGATTAACCTGGTTGTCATGCCTATGTCGTGCTGCAGGCCGCGCAACACCAAGAGCTGTCACAACACTGGTATTAGTACAGCATACATGACAGTGCAGAATAACTCTCGGAACCGAGTACAGGTATTTCTCGGATGTACTGGCAACGCCTCAACATAACAGTTAAGATGCTGGATACGGTAGCAATATGAAATCTCTTACTAGTAACGCACGTCTCCTAGTGTGCAATAAGAGTGAAATAAAATTTGAGGGTAAGTCTGTTTAACACAAAACACACTGTAGAAGGGGTGGGGGGGGGGATATATTCTGGAGAGGTTGTGTGAGAGTACCACTGGGAAAGTTGAGATCTTATAGCACTGGTCACCTGATCTCTCACTCCCTCGCCTCATTACTTGCTCCAAATAGCCTAACATCTCAATGTAATAACCCAGACACAAATATGCATGAATTATTGACTTGGCGTATCTTGTTTTTAAAATTGTTATAATTTTTCATGCAGTAGTGATAGTAAAACTAGTATGTTCCTTGAACACAAGATCTCCCGAGACTGTTAGCCCCGCGGCCCGGTCACAGACCGGGCCGCGGGGGCGTTGACCCCCGGAACTCTCTCCAGGTAAACTCTCTCCAGGTCCCTTCCAGTTCACCTCGGGTTTACTGGTTATAATCATAACCATAATTTTTAAAGGCGTGGACCAGTAAGTCAGCGACAGGCGTCGGCCAGATAACCAAAAGCTTTAGCTGCGGGTCATCATATGACAAGACCCGCGTCCTATTTCCTGACAAACCTTACCTAACCTAACCTAACCTGGAATACGTTTTGTACTTTGTTACAGTTTATACTTTTTTCTTTTTGAATGAGGTGGCTCAAATTTGTCCTCAGTAAACGTTATTTTGTTTTCTGAGGTTAACTTGAAAAACTAGTTTACATGGCCTTAGAGGTTTGTTGTGTCCTTGATAGACGTTTGATATAAATTTTAGTGTCGTCTGCGAAGAAAATTACGGTACTATAACATATTTCCAACTTTGTCAGATATAAGACTAAGAAAGAAACTGGGGCAAGCACTAGTACCTTCAGGAACAGAGCTTTACCTTATTGCGGTCTGGGATTATTCTTTGTTGACTATTACTATTTGGGTTAGACTGATAAATTAAGAGGCTCCTTCCTACTCTTCTCGTCATTCACTTGCACGCGCTTCATGATCACTCTCGTCCAAGACTTTCACAATCTATTATTTCTACATTCTGCTTATCTTCCAGTGTTCAAAGAAATATCATATTGGTCTAGCAGTTGCGAGAGGAAGGGGCGTCTTGTCCTACACCCATGTTAAGTTGTGTGCACACTGATTCATTATAATTAGCAATATTATTTCTTAACACTTACTGAAATGATTTGCTGCCACCTTTGTGGGGTGGGACTATAGCAGCGGCTTAGAATTTATGTCTGGACTAATCTCCCTAACATATTCAAGGAGTAAGATTTTTTCTTTACACGTTTTGCTTAATATAGTTTTAAGTGAGATCAGTATTATGTCAGAAATATTGGCTGTGTCTGGTACTGTATTTATGAAAAATTAAGAGATATTTATGATTGATATTTTTTATTTATTTTTATTATCACACTGGCCGATTCCCACCAAGGCAGGGTGGCCCGAAAAAGAAAAACTTTCACCATCATTCACTCCATCACTGTCTTGCCAGAAGGGTGCTTTACACTACAGTTTTTAAACTGCAACATTAACACCCCTCCTTATTATATAAAAGTTAATTTAACTAGTTTATGCGAAGTGTGGATACAATCTCAGGATATACTTCTGATGAGCTCCGAGAGTTTTTCTACTCCCAGAACCAGGATTTCGGATATCTTTTCTTCCATAATTCAATGTTCTGGCTAAAAGCTGTTAACACTACAACCCATAACTCTGTCGAAGACGTATTATCATTCCCCAGAAAGTGACCTATAATAATTGACTAACGACAAACTGCTCATTTATTATGCGAGATGAGGGAAATAAATGTAAGGAAATCAGTCCATACATTTCGCCCAGTCAATGTATCGAATCCAGGTTCTATCTGGTTGAGAGTCAAATGATCTGCTACTGAGCTAGAGTTTACCTATGTGTGGTGCAGACCCGGACTCTGCCTTCATAGTCAAGTATGGTGAAAGAACCATCAAGAGCAGAACATTTCCTTGGGAAGCATCGGTGCATCCTTGCCCGTCTCCCACATAACACCAGAGCCTAATATTAAGTCTGCCACTTAATGCCTGTGAGTGAGATCTTACGACACCATGTTTAAAATCAAGGGTTTGTGTCCTCAATATTCTCGCTGCAAGAGTGAACTGTTCAGGTGTAAGGAGGGAGGGAGAGGTGTGTACTCGCTTATTTGTGGTTGTAGGGGTTGGGTCATAGCTTCTGGCCCCGCCTCTTCACTAATCGCTACTAGGTCCTCTCTCTCCCTGCGTGTGCGTACTTACCTAGCTATGTTGACGGGGATCTAGTCATAGCTATTTGTCGCATCTCTTACCTACTGTTTAAATTAACTAAAGGAGGGTTCCAGCTCATGGCAAGCCAGTGCGCTATCCACTGTACCATCCCGGCCGAACAAAATTAATCGAACTAGGAGCATTTTAGTACTCCACAGACAGGTTAGCATGGTCCTGACTGTAATCACACCTGGCCTTCAGGGCACTGTTATAACTACTCTTGCAACTGCGTACGTTGTTTTCCTCTACCACCTCTACTGCCTTACACTTCAAACAGTACTTCTTATGGTTCATGTAGCATCTTTTAACTGTGATCTGTCTCTCTTCGCATCTCAGCCTGCCTCTAATAACGTTAATTCCCTAAGTATTTTGTGTCCTGGGTAGTGTAGGATACCACATGTAGGTGTGCTCTGCCTAGGTAACCAGACAAGCAGTGCGGCGGCCAGGTGATCCTAACTCAACACTTGGTTCTCAACACCTCAGTTATAAGCGCCATCAGAGCCTCCAAACTCCCCCTTTACCGCATTCTTACGCAAATTAAACGACTCTGCCATACCGTAAGACACATGTGCAACAGTTAAGTATTTTTATTCCGAAGCATTTCACATACACAGTAGGCTTCTTCAGTACAGAAGAGGAAGCAGAAGCAGTGGAGATATAAAGACGATGTAATCAGTCCATCACCCTTGAAGACGTAGTTCTGAGGTGGTCAGTCCCTCAGCTTAGAGACATTCCACAGTCTGGAACAATGTTCCAGACCATGGAGCAAAACTCTTCTCCACACTGAGGGACTTACCACCTCAAAACTACGTCTTCAAGGGCAATGGACTGATTACATCGTTTTTACATCTCTACTGCTTCTGTTGCCTTCTCTGTACTCGACTGAACAAGCCTACTATGTAGATGACAGGTTTCGGAATAAATATG
>NC_091342.1:21166874-21186874 GCF_038502225.1 Cherax quadricarinatus | reverse complement strand
CTGCTGGCCGCACGCAGTCCAACGTACGAGCCACAGCCCGGCTTATCCGGCACTGACTTTAGGTATCTGTCCAGCTCTCTCTTGAAGGCAGCCAGGGGTTTATTGGCAATTCCCCTAATGCTTGATGGGAAGCTGTTGAACAGTTTTGGGCCCCGGACACTTATGGTGTTTTCCCTTAGTGTACCAATGGCGCCCCTACTTTTTATTGGGGGCATTTTGCATCGCCTGCCAAGTCTTTTACTTTCGTAGGGAGTGATTTCTGTGTGCAGATTTGGGACCATTCCTTCCAAGATTTTCCAAGTGTAGATTATGATATATCTCTCCCTCCTGCGTTCCAACGAGTACAAGTCAAGTGCTTCCAAGCGTTCCCAGTAGTTAAGGAGGAGGAGGAGGAGAGGACTTGTGCGAGTGTTGGAGGAGAGGACCTTGTGTTAATGTTGGAGGAGAGGACCTTGTGTGAGTGTTGGAGGAGAGGACCTTGTGTGAGTGTTGGAGGAGAGGACTTGTGCGAGTGTTGGAGGAGAGGACCTTGTGTGAGTGTTGGAGGAGAGGACCTTGTGCGAGTGTTGGAGGAGAGGACCTTGTGTGAGTGTTGGAGGAGAGGACTTGTGCGAGTGTTGGAGGAGAGGACCTTGTGTGAGTGTTGGAGGAGAGAACCTTGTGTTAATGTTGGAGGAGAGGACCTTGTGTGAGTGTTGGAGGAGAGGACCTTGTGTGTTGGAGGAGAGGAGTTGTGTGAGTGTTGGAGGAGAGGAGTTGTGTGAGTGTTGGAGGAGAGGGCTTGTGCGAGTGTTGGAGGAGAGAACCTTGTGTGAGTGTTGGAGGAGAGGACCTTGTGTGAGTGTTGGAGAAGAGGACTTGTGAGTGTTGGAGGAGAGGACTTGTGCGAGTGTTGGAGGATACGACCTTGTGTGAGTGTTGGAGGAGAGGACCTTGTGTGAGTGTTGGAGGAGAGGACCTTGTGCGAGTGTTGGAGGAGAGGACATTGTGTGAGTGTTGGAGGAGAGGACTGTGCGAGTGTTGGAGGAGAGGACCTTGTGTGAGTGTTGGAGGAGAGGACCTTGTGTGAGTGTTGGAGGAGAGGACCTTGTGTGAGTATTGGAGGAGAGGACTTATGCGAGTGTTGGAGGAGAGGACCTTGTGTGAGTGTTGGAGGAGAGGACCTTGTGTGTTGGAGGAGAGGAGTTGTGTGAGTGTTGGAGGAGAGGACCTTGTGTGAGTGTTGGAGGAGAGGACCTTGTGTGTGTTGGAGGAGAGGACCTTGTGTGAGTGTTGGAGTCTCAGTAGTAGTAACCAGTTACCAGTAACCACTGTACCAGTTGACTCACGACCAACCGTCTCTGCCTGAGTCACTGTCTGAACTCATATTGTGCTGTCCTAGCACTATTCAAAGACCCCCTCACATATGGGTACTGTGGGCGGCCAGGCAGTCAGTGTTACGAGAGGAGCAAGGAGACTAGGTCACGGCTGTAAGGGCTCTCTCCACATTATCTGTAATTATACGTACTACCAGCCTACGTGAGTATTTCTTTACCCAATCCACGTGTTCGAACTCCCACATGATAAATGGTGGCAGCGGTGGGATCGATAAAGAGCTTCTTTAGCAAGTCTGATAAGACTTTCCTCTGAAGGAGGACCTTCAACTAGAGCACTAGCACGAGAACGAATGGCCGCAAACCATGCTTCAAGACTATGTACATGGCCATTGAATAAAGGTAACGCATCAAGGGAATCACCGAGATAAAGTATCATTTGTAACTTCCAATTCAGATTTTCCTCAAATACAGCATGAGTTAGCCAGTGCTACAGAGTTTGATCCTCCCAGAGATGACACCCATTCTGCATATGTCAATCTCACCCTAGCAGAGTTGGGGTTAAATGTAAATAACCTGTATAGATGAATAATTACAGTATCAACTTATCAGTTGGAGGAGAGGACCTTGTGTGAGTGTTGGAGGAGAGGACCTTGTGTGAGAGTTGGAGGAGAGGACCTTGTGTGAGTGTTGGAGGAGAGGGCCTTGTGTGAGAGTTGGAGGAGAGGACCTTGTGTGAGAGTTGAAGAGGACTTGTGTGTGTTGGAGGAGAGGACCTTGTGTGAGTGTTGGAGGAGAGGACTTGTGCTTTTGTTGGAGGAGACAAGGGGTGAGGGGAGTGTACGAGGGGTGAGGAGAGTGTACAGCAGGGTTGAGTGGAGTGTACAGCAGGGTTGAGTGGAGTGTACTGCAGGGGTGAGTGGAGTGTACTGCAGGGGTGAGTGGCGTGTACAGCAGGGGTGAGTGGAGTGTACAGCAGGGGTGAGTGGCGTGTACAGCAGGGGTGAGTGGAGTGTACAATAGGGGTGAGTGAAGTGTACAGCAGGGGTGAGGGGAGTGTACAGCAGGGGTGAGTGGAGTGTACAACAGGGGTGAGTGGAGTGTACAGCAGGGGTGAGTGGAGTGTACAGCAGGGGAGAGTGGAGTGTACAGCAGGGGTGAGTGGAGTGTACAACAGGGGAGAGTGGAGTGTACAGCAGGGGTGAGTGGAGTGTACAGCAGGGGTGAGTGGAGTGTACAGCAGGGGTGTGTGGAGTGAACAGCAGGGGTGAGTGGAGTGTACAGCAGGGGTGAGTGGAGTGTACAGCAGGGGTGAGTGGAGTGTACAGCAGGGGTGAGTGGAGTGTACAGCAGGGGTGAGTGGAGTGTACAGCAGGGGTGAGTGGAGTGTACAGCAGGGGTGAGTGGAGTGTACAGCAGGGGTGAGTGGAGTGTACAGCAGGGGTGAGTGGAGTGTACAGCAGGGGTGAGTGGAGTGTACAGCAGGGGTGAGTGGAGTGTACAGCAGGGGTGAGGGAAGTATATGCAGACAGCAACAGACGGGACAAGAGGCTGAACACTGCACTATGGCGCTAGTGCCAACAAGGCTCCTTGCTTCTTGGCACCTGCTTCACCCTCACCCATGAATGAACTACTCTCTTGCTGCCACTGTTCCACCTACGCCTATTCATAACCCTTACAATAACAACAACATACATCCTCATCCAAGACTTAGCAAAGTCCTTCAAATGTAAGGGAAATCACCAACAGGCCTCTATCTCTAAGAGGAAACTTTGTAAGTACATGGAAGAAAAAAAAAGTGTTGATCAGCGCCTCGCTGAGGTGCCTGCGTCAGTGTGTGCAGTGAGCACCACCATCATGGCAGACCATCAACCAGAGTCCTGGTCTGGGACCGGGGTGCACATAAATACATACAGGTAAACACAATCTAGACCTCTACCACACCTACACAACAAACATCCCACATACGCTCGTTAAAAAGTAATTCAGGTTGATTAAGGCAGGATTTTTACCTTTCTAAACCCATTTTTTTTATGTATTATAAGTCACCCTGTTCTGTATTATCTTCGCTCTTAACTTGCAAGGTATGCATGTCAGAGATCATGGTCCGTACTTTAGCGCCTCAATTTTGAAGATATACCTTTGGCAGGTTTCGAAAGTTTTTCTACTCCCGTAGCCCAGCCTAGGACCAAGCTTTCCTGTTGATTGCTTCTTCAATCAGGCAGTTGTCATGGCGTCCCGCTGTCCCACATATCCATCAAAGCCTGAATAAGCTAGTACTTGGCGGCGGTAGTGATCTAGTTTCCTCTTGAAAATTTCTACAACTGTTACGGCAATATTTCTGATATCTGCTAGTCTTTTGAACGGAGCCGTCAACACTCAACAATATTCTAAATGACAGCACAAATTATTGGAATGATTACACCGTTTACAATCTCTCTCTTGTTCTGAATCCCCTCATTATCCATCCTGTCATTTTTGCCTCAACATTATTATACGTAAGTCTCTTGCCTGATCCTTTCCTAATATGAGATGGTCTCCCTGTGTTTTATATCCGATGCCTCTTTTGTTCTTCATTCTTTCTAAATTTGAGCAGTCGGAAACTCACCACTGAATATTTATATTTTCTACTATCCACTGAAAAAAGTTTGTTAATAATTGCTTGCAAATAATATTTGTCTTGTACCGAGGTGACTATTATGCTTATAGTACGAAGATGTGTCTGTACCGTTGCTATGAGGATCATGAACAGTTCAGGTGCCAGGACAGTGCCTTGGGATACTCAACTTTTTACTCTTCTAAGGCTAGATTCTACTTTATTACTACTCTCTATGTTCTATTCATTACAAAACTGAATACTGATTTTCCTACTTTTCCTGTTATATTTAATAACCATATTTTATGGGTTATCACCCCATGATCGCAGATGCGGTCTGTATGAGCGAAGAACTTACAGACCACATCTGCGCTTTAGTTTCCTTTCACAACCTCCGTAATTTTGCCATAACGGTTTATTAGTTGTAACATTCATGATCTTCCCGCTCTTAAATTCTTGCCGACTTGGGTTGTACAGGTCATGTTTTTCCATGAAATTTGTAATGTGGCATCTCACCACGCTGTCCAGGACCTGTGATGCGTGATGTTAAAGGCCTGTAAATTTTTTGCTAAAGCTCTACTGCCTCATTTGTGCAGAGGAGCTGCCTGAACTCTAAATAAGTCTTCTGGGATTTCACCTAGATCTAAGCTGCTTTCCATGGAATACTGAGTGCTCATAATAGCAGTATTATGTACTTCTTTATTAATACAAGATCAATAAATTATGTTCTCATGCCGTCTGTGTATAAATGTTTCCTATTTCCTCTTCGAATTCTGGAGAATTTGGGCTTATGCCAGATATATAATTCGTAGGATGGGCAGAAGTAATAATAAAAAAAAAAGTATCTGGATCCTCAACTCTCCTGTCGCTTAGTAAACTGTTGACCACCGACTCATAAAGCTTTAAAAATTTCGCTCATTTCTTAATCGTTATTGGTGTATAAACGTTCTGTTAGTGGAACAACTTTAGTGGTGGTGTTTCACTTGGATTTTTGGGAATGCAAAGAAATATTTTGGATTTTCTTCAATTTCCTGGACTTTTTTCTTTCTTTATGCTACCTGCGTCTGGTATGAATGCTTTCAGTTTCTGCACTATACTGTTATTCTCTTGGTGCAGATTAATTATCTTTTAATTGTGTCATATATTCGTTTTTAATCATTTGTACACTCTTCTATTTTCTGTTTTAATGTTTAATCTCCTTACAGGCTTTCTCAGCGGAACATTTCATGCAGACCTTGTATGTTTCTGTATTGAGCTTTTCCAGGCACTGGTGTAGGTTAATAGTGTGGAGGACCATTCCCAGGAACTGCCTGTTAGTACTTTTGTTTATTTTGCCACAGTCATGTATCTGAATGTTGAAGGTAAATTATCTGAACATCACTTTACGTTCACTATTAGATTGTCTATGCACTGATTTACACTTTTTTGTTCTTCACCGAGGTTGTGATTCGAATATCTATATACTGAATTTGAGAGTGTTATTTCTCTCTGATTAGTTTCTCAATGTTCTCAGTGCACTTTTATTTCTGGAAGGCTGCGTTCTCTTGATAAAAAGCAAAGTTCTCCAGATCGGGAATTCTTTCATTAACTTCTTGTCGTGTCTAGTGATGGACGCTCAGTCTTTTGTCTTTTAAAATTTTCATTGTTAAATTTTATTTTCGACCCAGAGTATTTGCTATGTTCAGTTAATTGAGGTATTACTTTACATCATCTGTCACAGCTGTTGTTTAGAAATGTGGCAAGGAGTCTGCACCCTCGTATTAATTTCCGTGGTAAGTGCGCTTCCTGACCTAACCTCTTCATTTCCCTCACATCCTCCACAAGTTCTTATCGAATTTTAGTCTGCAGTCTCATTAGGTAACCGTTTACCTTTTTTTTTTCCTGGTTTGTGTAGTTTATAATGGAATTTAGCCTGTGATGCTAGAAAGTGTTACAAGATGGTGTACTGAGGGAAGGGAAAAGTGGGTAGTATGACGACTTCATCTATAATCCTTGACATAGGTTTTAATGGTATCATATTAACTCGGCTAAAAAAATAGTAGTGGTGGTGTCAAGTTATGTTGCAAATGCAGAGGATTCTTTATTCTCGTGACCTTAACTTTTACGAGCACATTTATATTCTTACACACACACACAGAAGCCAGAAGCCAGGGGCCAGGAGCTATGAATCGACCCCTGCAACCACAACTAGGTGAGTACACACACACACAAACACACACATGATGGAAGGGATAGACTCAAAAGTGTCCCTGTTCGCAGATGATGTGAAGTTAATGAGGAGAATTAAATCAGATGAGGATCAGGCAGGACTACAAAGAGACCTGGACAGACTGGACACCTGGTCCAGAAACTGACTTCTCGAATTTAACCCCGCCAAATGCAAAGTCATGAAAATCGGGGAAGGGCACAGAAGACCGCAGACAGAGTATAGTCTAGGTGGCCAAAGACTGCAAACCTCACTCAAGAAAAAAAGATCTTGGGGTAAGTATAACACCGAGCACGTCTCCGGAGGCACACAACCAGATAACTGCTGCAGCATACGGGCGCCTGGCAAACCTGAGAACAGCGTTCCGATACCTTAGTAAGGAATCGTTCAAGACACTGTACACCGTGTACGTCAGGTCCATACTGGAGTATGCTGCACCTTTTGGAACCCACACATGATCAAGCATGTGAAGAAATTAGAGAAAGTGCAAAAGTTTGCGAGAAGGTTAGTTCCAGAGCTAAGGGGAATGTCCTATGAGGAAAGGTTAAGGGAAATCGGCCTGACAACACTGGAGGACAGGAGGGTTAGGGGAGACATGATAACGACATACAAAATACTGCGCGGAATAGACAAGGTGGACAGACAGGATGTTCCAGAGAGGGGACACAGAAACAAGGGTTCACAATTGGAAGCTGAAGACTCAGACGAGTCACAGGGAAGTTAGGAAATATTTCTTCAGTCATAGTCAGGAAGTGGAACAGTCTAGCAAGTGAGGTAGTGGAGGCAGGAACCATACATAGCTTTAAGATGAGGTATGACAAAGCTATGGAGCAGGGAGAGGACCTAGTAGCACTCGGTGAAGAGGCGGGGCCAGGAGCTAAGTCTCGACCCCTGCAAGCACAATTAGGCGAGTACACGCGCGCGCACACACGCGCACACACACGCACAAACACACATAGAGTCAAACGCGTGTGCGCGCGCGCGTGTGTGTGTGTGTGTGTGTGTGTGTGTGTGTAAAATATAGGTATATTATGGGTGTGAGGTGACAAGTGTTGGAAGATATGCAGAGTAAAAGACCTTCTACTAACACGTTACATCTACAAGTACACGACAAGTAGAAGACTCCATTATGTGTAGTGTTGAAGGTTCCTCACACCAGGTACCTGGTGACAACACCAGCCAGTGTGTCAACTAACATGGTGACCACACCAGCCACTGTGCCAACTAACATGGTGACAACACCAGCCAGTGTGTCAACTAACATGGTGACCACACCAGCCACTGTGTCAACTAACATGGTGACAACACCAGCCAGTGTGTCAACTAACATGGTGACCACACCAGCCACTGTGCCAACTAACATGGTGACCACACCAGTCACTGTGTCAACTAACATGGTGACCACACCAGTCACTGTGTCAACTAACATGGTGACCACACCAGCCACTGTGCCAACTAACATGGTGACAACACCAGCCAGTGTGTCAACTAACATGGTGACCACACCAGCCACTGTGTCAACTAACATGGTGACAACACCAGCCAGTGTGTCAACTAACATGGTGACCACACCAGCCACTGTGCCAACTAACATGGTGACCACACCAGTCACTGTGTCAACTAACATGGTGACCACACCAGTCACTGTGTCAACTAACATGGTGACAACACCAGCCACTGTGTCAACTAACATGGTGACAACACCAGCCAGTGTGTCAACTAACATGGTGACCACACCAGCCACTGTGTCAACTAACATGGTGACAACACCAGCCAGTGTGTCAACTAACATGGTGACCACACCAGCCACTGTGTCAACTAACATGGTGACAACACCAGCCAGTGTGTCAACTAACATGGTGACCACACCAGCCACTGTGCCAACTAACATGGTGACCACACCAGTCACTGTGTCAACTAACATGGTGACCACACCAGTCACTGTGTCAACTAACATGGTGACAACACCAGCCACTGTGTCAACTAACATGGTGACAACACCAGCCAGTGTGTCAACTAACATGGTGACAACACCAGCCACTGTGTCAACTAACATGGTGACCACACCAGCCACTGTGTCAACTAACATGGTGACAACACCAGCCACTGTGTCAACTAACATGGTGACCACACCAGTCACTGTGTCAACTAACATGGTGACCACACCAGTCACTGTGTCAACTAACATGGTGACCACACCAGCCACTGTGTCAACTAACATGGTGACAACACCAGCGACTGTGTCAACTAACATGGTGACAACACCAGCCACTGTGTCAACTAACATGGTGACAACACCAGCCACTGTGTCAACTAACATGGTGACAACACCAGCCACTGTGTCAACTAACATGGTGACAACACCAGCGACTGTGTCAACTAACATGGTGACAACACCAGCGACTGTGTCAACTAACATGGTGACCACACCAGCCACTGTGTCAACTAACATGGTGACCACACCAGCCAGTGTGTCAACTAACATGGTGACCACACCAGCCACTGTGTCAACAAACATGGTGACCACACCAGCCACTGTATCAACTAACATGGTGACTACACCAGCCAGTGTGTCAACTAACATGGTGACCAGACCAGCCAGTGTGTCAACTAACATGGTGACCAGACCAGCCAGTGTGTCAACTAACATGGTGACCACACCAGCCACTGTGTCAACTAACATGGCGACCACACCAGCCAGTGTGTCAACTAACATGGTGACCACACCAGCCAGTGTGTCAACTAACATGGTGACCACACCAGCCACTGTGTCAACTAACATGGTGACCACACCAGCCACTGTGTCAACTAACATGGCGACCACACCAGCCACTGTGTCAACTAACATGGTGACCACACCAGCCAGTGTGTCAACTAACATGGTGACCACACCAGCCACTGTGTCAACTAACATGGTGACCACACCAGCCACTGTGTCAACTAACATGGTGACCACACCAGCCAGTGTGTCAACTAACATGGTGACCACACCAGCCACTGTATCAACTAACATGGTGACTACACCAGCCAGTGTGTCAACTAACATGGTGACCACGCCAGCCAGTGTATCAACATGGTGACCACACCAGCCACTGTATCAACTAACATGGTGACCACACCAGCCACTGTGTCAACTAACATGGTGACCACACCAGCCACTGTGTCAACTAACATGGTGACCACACCAGCCACTGTGTCAACTAACATGGTGACCACACCAGCCAGTGTGTCAACTAACATGGTGACCACACCAGCCACTGTGTCAACTAACATGGTGACCACACCAGCCACTGTGTCAACTAACATGGTGACCACACCAGCCACTGTGTCAACTAACATGGTGACCACACCAGCCAGTGTGTCAACTAACATGGTGACCACACCAGCCACTGTGTCAACTAACATGGTGACCACACCAGCCACTGTGTCAACTAACATGGTGACCACACCAGCCAGTGTGTAAATTAACATGGTGACCACACCAGCCACTGTGTCAACTAATATGGTGACCACACCAGCCACTGTGTCAACTAACATGGTGACCACACCAGCCACTGTGTCAACTAACATGGTGCCCACACCAGCCACCACTGTGTCAACTAACATGGTGACCACACCAGCCACTGTGTCAACTAACATGGTGACCACACCAGCCACTGTGTAAACTAACATGGTGACCAGACCAGCCAGTGTGTCAACTAACATGGTGACCAGACCAGCCAGTGTGTCAACTAACATGGTGACAACACCAGCCACTGTATCAACTAACATGGTGACCACACCAGCCAGTGTGTCAACTAACATGGTGACAACACCAGCCAGTGTATCAACTAACATGATGACCACACCAGCCAGTGTATCAACTAACATGGTGACAACACCAGCCACTGTATCAACTAACATGGTGACCACACCAGCCAGTGTGTCAACTAACATGGTGACCACACCAGCCAGTGTGTCAACTAACATGGTGACCACACCAGCCACTGTATCAACTAACATGGTGACCACACCAGCCAGTGTGTCAACTAACATGGTGACAACACCAGCCACTGTATCAACTAACATGGTGACCAGACCAGCCAGTGTGTCAACTAACATGGTGACCAGACCAGCCAGTGTGTCAACTAACATGGTGACCAGACCAGCCAGTGTGTCAACTAACATGGTGACACATTCTGACCTACCCTGATAGCTCACTTATGAACATCATACTAACAAGGATATTTCAAGCTCATCATGGTGCTAATGTTAATACTGCTAACATAAAGTGTTGTTGTATGCGGAGCCCAGGACAACGTTACCATGTTCCTCTCACAATGATTCTCCTTAAGATTCATTTATGAAACCCATCCTAACATACTCATGATCAGTCGGGCTCTTGTGCCTACGCTGGACTGCGTGCGACTAGCGCAAACAGTTTGGTTGATCATGCCATGAACTAAAACTGGTTTGGGACCGTAACGTGAAGGCGGTGATCCTCGGAATTGTCTAGAGGAATTACCTGGAGTCTACCTGGACAGCATTCCGGGGATCAACGCCCCCGCGGTCCAGTCCACGACCAGGCCTCCCGGTGGATCAGGGCCTGATCAACGAAGTTGTTACTGCTGGCCGCACGCAATCCAACGTACGAACCACAGCCCGGCTGATCCGGCACCGTCTTTAGGTATCTGTCCAGCTCCCTTTCGATTAATGACGGTGCAGCAGTGGTGGCGGTGGCAGTGGTAACCAGTGGTTGACATTTCCGGTGCGAGTGTGGTGCCAGTGCCGTAATTATATGCACCATCTCCACTACTCCAGTCACTCACGCCCATCACCCACCACCCACACCCTCCCTACAACGGTATCGTCGACCCATCTAGCCGGGGTAAACCATAAATGCTGGAGCTTAACGATGATGGTGATACACAAACGAGAGAGAGAGAGAGAGAGAGAGAGAGAGAGAGAGAGAGAGAGAGAGAGAGAGAGAGAGAGAGAGAGAGAGAGAGAGAGAGAGAGTGTTCACACAATCTAACCTCGCAACTCTCAACAAGAACACTGACCTCATGCCAAATCAAGAAAATACATAACTATAGCATTTATGTTGTCATTACCTTACGCAACCAACAGTTTCATCACCAGCACTCAGTCAGTGCTGTCAGTCACACCACTCACCCTTGAGGGGCTGAGTACATAATGACTGTCATAGTTGGATGTTAACTGTTGAAGTAACAGATGAAAGGTCTACCTAATGGATAAGATAAGGTCATGTTAAAATTATGGTCATGTTGATAATGTAATACATTGTGTAAGCCACATTGCAGACAAGTCCACCATCACACAACAGTGCTTTTGTACACCGCTGTCATAACATGAGTTAGCATCTGTTAAAAAGTTTTACTCTCTGGCAGGAATCCCGATACCTGGAGAGAGTTCCGGGGGTCAACGCCCCCGCGGCCCGGTCTGTGACCAGGCCTCCTTAGGTCAGTGTCCCAGGATGCGACCCACACCAGTCGACTAACACCCAGGTACCCATTTTACTGATGGGGAACATAGACAACAGGTGGAAAGAAACACGTCCAATGTTTCTACTCTGGCTGGGAATCGAACCCAGGCCCTCACCGTGTGAAGCGAGAGCGTTAACCACCAGGCCACCAGGTGGTCTTTTATTTTTGTCTCATGATCATTTAAGACATTTCGTAAATCATTTTCACTTCTTCATACATTCAGCGTAAACTTACCATTTCATCCCTGCATGTTTTTTTTACATTAGTATGGCTTTAATGTTTTCTTTCAGCTTCCTTGTGATTTGAAATTGTGGCAACTTGGGGAGGTAGGATATAACTGTTTCCAGGTACATGTAGATCCTGGAAGGTAACTGCAGTAGTGAGAGCTGCTTACTTCTTGTGCGATTAACACAAGGAGTAAGCAGCTCTCAGTGCTGTAGCCACCTTCTAGTAACTACATGTACGTGGAAACTTGTATCCCCCTTCCCACATAGAGCCAGTAAAGCATTTAAATTACTGGGAACACATTCATGTCTTGAACATGTACTCACTGGAGCGGAGAAGACACACACACACATGATAATATATACCTGGAAAGTACTCAAGGCCTTGGTCCCAAATCTGCACACACAACTTACTGGAGCGAGAGATATGGGAGGAAATAAAAAAAAAGTGAAAAGCAGGGCTGTAGTGGGTACAGTAAGGTAACACTGTATCAACATTCGTGGCCGCAGACTATTCAACATCTTACTAGAAGTTATCAGAAACATGGCTGGAACATATGTAGACGTCTTCAAGAGAAAACTGGGCAAGTATCTTCACCAGGTGCTAGATCAACCAGGCTGTTTTGGATACGTGAGGCAGCGAGCCTTCAGCAGCAACAGCCTGGTTAACCAGGTTAGCACTACATGAGCCTGGCCCATGGCCGGTCTCCGAGAGTAGTAAGACACTCGAAACTCATCAAAGGTATATCAAAGATATAAAGAAGTGAATGATTTACAAGATGCCTTAAATGATCATGAGACAAAAATAAAAGAGCAGCAATCCTGCCAGAGAATAAAACTTTTCACAGGTGGTGAGTCATGTTATGAGAGCGTGGTAGAGCAGCACTCTCTCTCATGTATGAGAGTGTGGTAGAGCAGCACTCTCTCTCATGTATGAGAGCGTGGTAGAGCAGCACTCTCATGTATGAGAGCGTGGTAGAGCAGCACTCTCACTCATGGTTACTTTGCTCTACACAAAGTGCCATGTACATTCCAATACGAACTTGATCGTCTTCATGGCAGTGAAACATTAACTACATCATCTTATCTCTTGTGGACCAAACCACAATAAAGACACGGAAAATTATAAATAGTTTTTCAGTGGATAAAATCGGGAAGGGGGTTATTTGCCAAGAGAAATAGACTTTTTTTCCGCTGACGCGGGACTTAGGTGATATGATAACTATCGCAGTAGAGCTTATGTGGTAATATTACCCAGAGCTCTTGCTGGCTACTCGGTCCACCTCAGATATATGTATGTCGTGCCGAATAGGTAAAATTGGTCAATTAGCAAGAACTCTTTTAAAATCAAGTCCTTTCTAAAATTTTCTCTTATACGTTTTAAGATATATATTTTTTCATTTATGTTCATGTAAAAATTAATAAATTTGTACCAAAAGAACCTTAGAAAACTCACCTAACCTTATTATAACAAGCAGAATTTAATTTAGTCTAATCCAACTAAATATATTTTTGATAAGCTTACAATAACATAATATTAAACAAACACAACGAAATATTTTTTCGTTATGTTTAGAATGAGTTTTGCGAAATTACTTCATACACAAATTTTCGCTGTCCTTATTAGAGAAGAAGACTGTTGCTATTGAAGCTAAAAAAAACCTCGACTCGTGTGTGTGTGTGTGTGTGTGTGTGTGTGTGTGTGTGTGTGTGTGTGTGTGTGTGTGTGTGTGTGTGTGTGTGTGTGTTATATATGTCGTGCCGAATAGGCAGAACTTGCGATCTTGTCTTAAATAGCAACGTTCATCTTGCCATATAGGACAATTGAAAATTTGTGTATGCAATAATTTCGCAAAAAATCATCCTGAACCTAACGAAATAAATATATTTCACTGTGTTTGTTTAGTATTAAATTACTGTAAACGTATTTAAAATATATTTAGTTGGGTTAGGTTAAAATAAATTGTTCTTGTTATAATAAGGTTAGGTAAGTTTTCTAAGATTCTTTTGGTGCAAAATTAAAAATCTTTACATTAACATTAATGAAAAAAATATATCTTTAAACGTATAAGAGAAAAACAGACTACAGACACCACTACACGGTGCATGCTGATACCCTGAAAATGATCTTGCATCAGTGTTGACTTGCAACATATGGTGCATCTAATGAGATGAGTCTTATAAGCAGTCATAAAAATGACAATAATAGTGTGCTGCCGAACTAGAAGACACCATGACTGAATTAACGTGAAGCAATCACGATCATCATTTGTCCTGTCATATTTTTTCTAAAAGCTGTGTATGGAATCTCTCTCCACCACTTCCTCAGGCTGGTCTTTCCACTTTTTGACCACCCTAATGCTACATAAATATTTTATCATATCCATATATCTCATTTGCATACATAATTTCCACCCGTGCTCTCCCTCTTCCAGTTTTCTGCCTCTCCAACAGTAAATATTTGTTTACGTTCATACCTATACAGAGTTATGTTGTCCGAGGCTGCTGGACCATCCCACAGGCTGCTGGAATATCCCAGGCAAGCGGGTGGGTGAGCAAGCAGGCAAGCAGGTGGGTAAGCAAGCAGGCAGACAGGTAGGTGAGCAAGGAGGCTGAGAGGCATGTGGGAGAACAAGCAGGCTGGAAGGCAGGCGGGTAAACAAGCAAGCTGGAAGGCAGGTGGGAACCTCCATAGTGGGAAAATTTATGGAATCAATAATTGCCGAGGCAGTTCGTAGCCACCTTGAAAAGCATAAATTAATCAACGAATCTCAGCATGGTTTTACAAAGGGACGTTCCTGCCTTACGAATTTATTAACTTTTTTCACTAAGGTATTTGAGGAGGTAGATCATGGTAACGAATATGATATTGTGTATATGGACTTCAGTAAGGCTTTTGACAGGGTCCCACATCAGAGACTATTGAGGAAAATTAAAGCACATGGAATAGGAGGAGAAATTTTTTCCTGGATAGAGGCATGGTTGACAAATAGGCAGCAGAGAGTTTGCATAAATGGGGAGAAATCAGAGTGGGGAAGCGTCACGAGCGGTGTTCCACAGGGGTCAGTGTTGGGCCCCCTGCTGTTCACAATCTACATAAACGACATAGATGAGGGCATAAAGAGCGACATCGGCAAGTTTGCCGATGACACCAAAATAGGCCGTCGAATTCATTCTGACGAGGACATTCGAGCACTCCAGGAAGATTTGAATAGACTGATGCAGTGGTCGGAGAAGTGGCAGATGCAGTTTAATATAGACAAATGCAAAGTTCTAAATGTTGGACAGGACAATAACCATGCCACATATAAACTAAATAATGTAGATCTTAATATTACGGATTGCGAAAAAGATTTAGGAGTTCTGGTTAGCAGTAATCTGAAACCAAGACAACAGTGCATAAGTGTTCGCAATAAAGCTAATAGAATCCTTGGCTTCATATCAAGAAGCATAAATAATAGGAGTCCTCAGGTTGTTCTTCAACTCTATACATCCTTGGTTAGGCCTCATTTAGATTATGCTGCACAGTTTTGGTCACCGTATTACAGAATGGATATAAATTCTCTGGAAAATGTACAAAGGAGGATGACAAAGATGATCCCATGTATCAGAAACCTTCCCTATGAGGATAGACTAAGGGCCCTGAAACTGCACTCTCTAGAAAGACGTAGAATTAGGGGGGATATGATTGAGGTTTATAAGTGGAAGACAGGAATAAATAAAGGGGATGTAAATAGTGTGCTGATAATATCTAGCCTAGACAGGACTCGCAGCAATGGTTTTAAGTTGGAAAAATTCAGATTCAGGAGGGATATAGGAAAGTACTGGTTTGGTAATAGAGTTGTGGATGAGTGGAACAAACTCCCAAGTACCGTTATAGAGGCCAGAACGTTGTGTAGCTTTAAAAATAGGTTGGATAAATACATGAGTAGATGTGGGTGGGTGTGAGTTAGACCTGATAGCTTGTGCTACCAGGTCGGTTGCCGTGTTCCTCCCTTGAGTCAATGTGACCTGACCTGACTAGGTTGGGTGCATTGGCTTAAGCCGGTAGGGACTTGGACCTGCCTCGCATGGGCCAGTAGGCCTTCTGCAGTGTTCCTTCGTTCTTCTTCTTCTTCTTATGAAAGCAGACAGGCTGGGAGGCAGGTGGGAGAACAAGCGGGCTGGGAGGCAGGTGGGAGAACAAGCGGGCTGGGAGGCAGGTGGGAGAACAAGCGGGCTGGGAGGCAGGTGGGAGAACAAGCGGGCTGGGAGGCAGGTGGGAGAACAAGCGGGCTGGGAGGCAGGTGGGAGAACAAGCGGGCTGGGAGGCAGGTGGGAGAACAAGCGGGCTGGGAGGCAGGTGGGAGAACAAGCGGGCTGGGAGGCAGGTGGGAGAACAAGCGGGCTGGGAGGCAGGTGGGAGAACAAGCGGGCTGGGAGGCAGGTGGGAGAACAAGCGGGCTGGGAGGCAGGTGGGAGAACAAGCGGGCTGGGAGGCAGGTGGGAGAACAAGCGGGCTGGGAGGCAGGTGGGAGAACAAGCGGGCTGGGAGGCAGGTGGGAGAACAAGCGGGCTGGGAGGCAGGTGGGAGAACAAGCGGGCTGGGAGGCAGGTGGGAGAACAAGCGGGCTGGGAGGCAGGTGGGAGAACAAGCGGGCTGGGAGGCAGGTGGGAGAACAAGCGGGCTGGGAGGCAGGTGGGAGAACAAGCGGGCTGGGAGGCAGGTGGGAGAACAGGCAGGCAGGCAAAGTGGTAGAGTGAGGTCAGTTTGACCTTGGGTGAAGCTTGGGGAGTTGCATGTTACCTTCCTCCCCACCACGTAAGGTAACCTACCCAGTCACACAACCTCACCATCCATTGTTCTCTCTCTCTCTCTCTCTCTCCTTCTCATCTCTCTCTCTCCCTCTCATCTCTCTCTCTCTCTCTCTCTCTCTCTCTCTCTCTCCCTCTCCTCTCTCTCTCTCCCTCTCCCTCGCCTCTCTCCCTCTCCCTCGCCTGTCTCCCTCGCCTGTCTCCCTCGCCTGTCTCCCTCGCCTGTCTCCCTCGCCTGTCTCCCTCGCCTGTCTCCCTCGCCTGTCTCCCTCGCCTGTCTCCCTCGCCTGTCTCCCTCGCCTGTCTCCCTCGCCTCTCTCCCGTGACCTCTCTCTCTCTCCTCTCTCCTTCTCTCTCTCCCCCTCTCCTTCTCTCTCTCCTCTCCTTCTCTCTCTTTCTCTCTCTCTCCCCCCCCTCCCTCTCTCTCTTTCCTCTCTCCCCCTCTCCTCTCCTCTCTCTCTCTCCTTCCCTCTCCCCCTCTCCCCCCTCTCTCTCTCCCCCTCTCCTTCCCTCTCTCTCTCCACCTCTCCTTCCCTCTCTCTCTCTCTCTCCCTCTCCTTCCCTCTCTCTCTCCCCCCCCCCCTCCTTCCCTCTCTCTCCCTCACACACAGGAAAGCCATAACTGAACAACCAAGACTTAAGACTGGTGACATTCTGGAGTGAGAGCTAACAGAGAAAATATGTAATAAATCCAGTGTGAAGCAAATGCTGAGTATCAAAATGGTATACAATACCGACCAGTTGGTAAGTATGACACACAGGCAACAGTTAGGTTTCTTTATTCTGAAACTTTCGCTTTATCTTCACATTTTTCAGACTATAGAACAGAACTCTTCTCCAGGCTGAGGGACTGACAACCTCAAATCTACGTCTTCAAGGGTGATGGACTGATTACTACATCGTCTTCCCATCTCTACTGCTCCTGCCTACTTTCTGTACTCGATTGAAGAATAGAGATGCCTAATAAAGATGCCTAACTGTTGCCTATATGTCTCACTTACCAAAAGCAAAGACTCCATGGGCACAATACAGGATCACTGTATCACCAACCATGGTAGGCAGAGACTATTCAACATATTACCAAGAAATATCAGAAATACTGCCGGAACAAGTGTACAAGTCTTTGAAATGAAACTCACTTACTGCCTTCAACAAGTGCTAGATCAACGAGGCTGTGAAAAATGTGTGGTTCAGCGGGCCGCCAACAGCAACAGCTTGGTTGATTAGGCAAGCACCAGAAAAATCTGGTCGGAGGACCAGCTGCGGAGGTAGGGAGATTCTCTAAACCGGCCGCAAATATATCACAGGTATTAAGACATCTGTTGACAATTTCCTTTATATTAAGGATGCTGAAAAGTCTTGGACACTTTTTGCTTATTCAGTTGTCCTTCAGTGTACTTACTGTACTGCACAGGTAGTCCGGAGGTAGGGTCACAACCATCACATCACAACGGTCATGGTCACAACGGTCAGAGGGTCACAACGAAGACATGGGTCACACCGTTGAAATACTCAAGAGGTATCGGCAAGGTGGAAGTAAATATGGAAGATGAAAGGGACAACCTATGAGGCGAGACGGAAGGAATTCAAGCAATTCTAGAAGAGACCACAAGGGAAAGGGACAATGATAACTCACAAAACACTGGAGACATGGTAGTGTAGAGGAGCACCTTGTTCCACATGCACCCAGGACACAGCAGTTTAGATGACATCTCAAGATGCACGTCGGTAGCAGGGACATTAAGAAAACTTTCCAGTTCACCATCAAACTACTTTCTCAGTCTCAGCAAGGTAGATATGTGTGTGTGTGGTGTGTGTGTGTGGTGTGTGTGTGTGTGTGTGTGTGTGTGTGTGTGTGTGTGTGTGTGTGTGTGTGTGTGTGTGTGTGTGTGTGTGGTGTGTGTGTGGTGTGTGTGTGTGTGTGGTGTGTGTGTGTGGTGTGTGTGTGTGGTGTGTGTGTGTGGTGTGTGTGTGTGGTGTGTGTGTGTGGTGTGTGTGTGTGGTGTGTGTGGTGTGTGTGGTGTGTGTGTGTGGTGTGTGTGTGTGTGCGCGCGCGTGCGTGCGTGCGCGTGGTCAAACTTACACAATACTGCAGAATGATGCTGAGAAGAGAGAACTGAAAAAAAATATAATAATAAAGAGAGGAAGTAGTGAGGTACAGTAAGTGGAGAGAACGAAGACAATGTTGGCAGACAATACATCATCTTGGGTACTGGAAGGAGGTAGTGAAGCTCCGAGTGAACCACTTGTGAAGAAATACAAGACACTAGAAACGGTTAAGGAAGGTGTTAGAGTTAGAGAGTCTTCACCAAAGAGCTCACTCAACACTCTTGCCAATAAAAACGTAGGAACTTACAAAACACTCAAGGTAAAACTAACTAATAATAATAAAAATTGCTCGCACGAATGAATACACAACATAAAATCATCACCCTAAGTTAAAATAACTCGCTTCAATTACAAATGCAACTCAGCTTTATGTCAACACACTTATATTTTCTAGACTGGAGACGGGCAACTTGTAGACACACCGAAATATATGCAAGGTGAGTATACTGTATTCAATATGAGAGGCAAGAGACCCTAATATGACTGACCAACTGTTCTCACTGTAATGTTATTATACCCTTACAATAGCACTCGTCACCTCACCTCGTAATACACTCATCAACTACCACGTAAATAATACCTCTTACTATGCTACCACACCTTCCACCACAATGCTTCCAGTTTTCACCCACCTTCCCCATGAAGCCAACCCTTCCATTACAACACTACCAGTTTTCGACCCCTTCAATTTCCCCTTTACCACAAAACACTAGCGCTTAAGTAGTTTCATTTTCCAACCCACCCCAACACCCATTATACACTTATCAATATTTAAGATGCATTATTATTATTATTATTATTATTATTATTATTATTATTATTATTTTCTGAAGACCGTTTCGGGGGTCAACGCTCCCGCAGCCTGTTCCGGATAAGGCCTCCTGGTCAATGACTTGATTAACTTAGCTGTTAGTGCTAGCTGTAAGCAGTCCAATATATGCACCACAGCCCGGGTGAACTAAGGAACTAAGCAGCTTAGCCCTTCCCGTCTCATCTTGGGTCTGCCTACATTTAGGTGTTGCTTAATATAAAGTTTGCTTATGATGTTCAGGCTGATTGCTGCCAGGCTAGTGCAAGCATATTATTAGGTATATAATGTTTTAAACCGTAGAGAGGCTATGGCAACAAAGAAAATGAATTGTCTATGTATGTACATATGTAGGTAAGCATACATGTATTCTCTGATAGAGAACACATTTCTCTTCCTCTTTATGTACAAATTTTTGTTGTCCAGCTCCTGTGTATGGGGTAGGTTATACTGATGCAATACTT
>NC_091342.1:21151874-21161874 GCF_038502225.1 Cherax quadricarinatus | reverse complement strand
TGAGTGTATCATCACATGACCGAGATCAGTGTCATGAGTGTATCATCACATGACCGAGATCAGTGCCATGAGTGTATCATCACATGACCGAGATCAGTGCCATGAGTGTATCATCACATGACCGAGATCAGTGCCATGAGTGTATCATCACATGACCGAGATCAGTATCATGAGTGTATCATCACATGACCGAGATCAGTGCCATGAGTGTATCATCACATGACCGAGATCAGTGTCATGAGTGTATCATCACATGACCGAGATCAGTGCCATGAGTGTATCATCACATGACCGAGATCAGTATCATGAGTGTCATCACATGACCGAGATCAGTGCCATGAGTGTCATCACATGACCGAGATCAGTGCCATGAGTGTCATCACATGACCGAGATCAGTGTCATGAGTGTATCATCACATGACCGAGATCAGTGTCATGAGTGTATCATCACATGACCGAGATCAGTGCCATGAGTGTGTCATCACATGACCGAGATCAGTGTCATGAGTGTATCATCACATGACCGAGATCAGTGCCATGAGTGTGTCATCACATGACCGAGATCAGTGCCATGAGTGTCATCACATGACCGAGATCAGTGTCATGAGTGTATCATCACATGACCGAGATCAGTGTCATGAGTGTATCATCACATGACCGAGATCAGTGCCATGAGTGTCATCACATGACCGAGATCAGTGTCATGAGTGTATCATCACATGACCGAGATCAGTGCCATGAGTGTATCATCACATGACCGAGATCAGTATCATGAGTGTCATCACATGACCGAGATCAGTGCCATGAGTGTGTCATCACATGACCGAGATCAGTGCCATGAGTGTCATCACATGACCGAGATCAGTGTCATGAGTGTATCATCACATGACCGAGATCAGTGTCATGAGTGTATCATCACATGACCGAGATCAGTGCCATGAGTGTCATCACATGACCGAGATCAGTGTCATGAGTGTCATCACATGACCGAGATCAGTGCCATGAGTGTATCATCACATGACCGAGATCAGTGCCATGAGTGTCATCACATGACCGAGATCAGTGTCATGAGTGTATCATCACATGACCGAGATCAGTGTCATGAGTGTCATCACATGACCGAGATCAGTGCCATGAGTGTATCATCACATGACCGAGATCAGTGCCATGAGTGTCATCACATGACCGAGATCAGTGTCATGAGTGTATCATCACATGACCGAGATCAGTGTCATGAGTGTCATCACATGACCGAGATCAGTGCCATGAGTGTATCATCACATGACCGAGATCAGTGTCATGAGTGTATCATCACATGACCGAGATCAGTGCCATGAGTGTCATCACATGACCGAGATCAGTATCATGAGTGTCATCACATGACCGAGATCAGTGCCATGAGTGTGTCATCACATGACCGAGATCAGTGTCATGAGTGTCATCACATGACCGAGATCAGTGTCATGAGTGTCATCACATGACCGAGATCAGTGTCATGAGTGTCATCACATGACCGAGATCAGTGTCATGAGTGTGTCATCACGTGACCGAGATCAGTGTCATGAGTGTGTCATCACATGACCGAGATCAGTGTCATGGGTGTGTCATCACATGACCGAGATCAGTGTCGTGAGTGTGTCATCACATGACCGAGATCAGTGCCATGAGTGTGTCATCACATGACCGAGATCAGTGTCATGAGTGTGTCATCACGTGACCGAGATCAGTGTCATGAGTGTGTCATCACGTGACCGAGATCAGTGTCATGGGTGTGTCATCACATGACCGAGATCAGTGTCATGAGTGTCATCACATGACCGAGATCAGTGTCATGAGTGTCATCACATGACCGAGATCAGTGTCATGAGTGTGTCATCACGTGACCGAGATCAGTGTCATGAGTGTGTCATCACATGACCGAGATCAGTGTCATGGGTGTGTCATCACATGACCGAGATCAGTGTCATGAGTGTGTCATCACGTGACCGAGATCAGTGTCATGAGTGTGTCATCACGTGACCGAGATCAGTGTCATGAGTGTCATCACATGACCGAGATCAGTGTCATGAGTGTGTCATCACGTGACCGAGATCAGTGTCATGAGTGTGTCATCACGTGACCGAGATCAGTGTCATGAGTGTGTCATCACGTGACCGAGATCAGTGTCATGAGTGTGTCATCACATGACCGAGATCAGTGTCATGAGTGTGTCATCACGTGACCGAGATCAGTGTCATGAGTGTGTCATCACGTGACCGTGATCAGTGTCATGAGTGTGTCATCACGTGACCGAGATCAGTGTCATGAGTGTGTCATCACGTGACCGAGATCAGTGTCATGAGTGTCATCACATGACCGAGATCAGTGTCATGAGTGTGTCATCACGTGACCGAGATCAGTGTCATGAGTGTCATCACGTGACCGTGATCAGTGTCATGAGTGTGTCATCACGTGACCGTGATCAGTGTCATGAGTGTGTCATCACGTGACCGTGATCAGTGTCATGAGTGTGTCATCACGTGACCGTGATCAGTGTCATGAGTGTGTCATCACGTGACCGTGATCAGTGTCATGAGTGTCATCACATGACCGAGATCAGTGTCATGAGTGTGTCATCACATGACCGAGATCAGTGTCATGGGTGTGTCATCACATGACCGAGATCAGTGTCATGAGTGTGTCATCACATGACCGAGATCAGTGTCATGAGTGTGTCATCACATGACCGAGATCAGTGTCATGAGTGTGTCATCACATGACCGAGATCAGTGTCATGAGTGTGTCATCACATGACCGAGATCAGTGTCATGAGTGTGTCATCACGTGACCGAGATCAGTGTCATGAGTGTGTCATCACGTGACCGAGATCAGTGTCATGAGTGTGTCATCACGTGACCGTGATCAGTGTCATGAGTGTGTCATCATATGGCAGATCAACAAAAGAGCAGCACGGGCGAACATAGTGTACACAGCTTAAGGCAACTCACACAATACTTCCACAACGTTACATCCAAACTGGAGTTTGACTCTATATTATGCTGATATTAGGTATTAGGAAGTGTGAGTGACTAGGAATACGTGTATATTCTATGGGTTATCACCCGCGGCCTCCTGATTGATGACCTGATCAATCAGGCGACTGGTGCTAGCAACATGCAGTCCAGAGTCCAGGCGCTACAGCTAAGCTGGTGAGGAACTGACTGGAGAGCAGCTCAGAGGCCTAAAATTCAAAGACTGGTTCTTATACATTTAATTTATGCATGTTTTGCTTACTGTGTTCGAATGCTTACGTATATGTATGTAAGAGGGTATGAATGTGTGTGTGTATACACGTGCGAGCGCGCATTCATGTGTACTCATGTATACATGGGTGCAGGCATGTGTACTCATGTACACACGGGTGCAAGCATATGTACTCAAGCACACACAGGTGGAAGCATATGTACTCATGTACACACGGGTGCAAGCATATGTACTCATGTACACACGGGTGCAGGCATATGTACTCATGTACACACGGGTGCAAGCATATGTACTCATGTACACACGATGCAGGCATATGTACTCATGTGCACACAATGCAGGCATGTGTACTCATGTACACACGATGCAGGCATGTGTACGCATGCACACAAAAATCACAGGTAGAGACCAATCTTGGGTGTCTTAACGCTACATTAGGCAGGTAACACTGGCAAGACTGGAGCCTCATTAGTGTCGCTGACCTCGCTTCTCTGTACCAGGTCACGGCAGAGCTAGAAGAGGTCACGACAAGGCTAGAAAATATCACTACACGGTTAGACGAGGTCAGGGCAGGGTTAGACGAGGTCAGGGCAGGGTTAGACGAGGGCAGGGCAGGGTTAGACGAGGTCAGGGCAGGGTTAGACGAGGTCAGGGCAGGGTTAGACGAGGGCAGGGCAGGGTTAGACGAGGGCAGGGCAGGGTTAGACGAGGGCAGGGCAGGGTAAGACGAGGGCAGGGCAGGGTTAGACGAGGGCAGGGCAGGGTAAGACGAGGGCAGGGCAGGGTAAGACGAGGGCAGGGCAGGGTTAGACGAGGGCAGGGCAGGGTAAGACGAGGGCAGGGCAGGGTAAGACGAGGGCAGGGCAGGGTAAGACGAGGGCAGGGCAGGGTTAGACGATGTCAGGGCAGGGTAAGACGAGGTCAGGGCAGGGTTAGACGAGGTCAGGGCAGGGTTAGACGAGGGCAGGGCAGGGTTAGACGAGGTCAGGGCAGGGTTAGACGAGGTCAGGGCAGGGTTAGACGAGGTCAGGGCAGGGTTAGACGAGGTCAGGGCAGGGTTAGACGAGGTCTGGACAGGGTTAGACGAGGGCAGGACAGGGTTAGACGAGGTCAGGACAGGATTAGACGAGGGCAGGACAGGGTTAGACGAGGTCAGGGCAGGGTTAGACGAGGTCAGGCTATTTCTAGACACGGTCTCCGATCTTATCTGTTCCTAACCGAGCTTAATAAACATTCACCCGGGGTTGAACTCTACTAGCAATTTGTTCACCTCTGCTGCATGTCCAAAGTCTTCTTGAAAATTCTGTATTCCACTGTCCTCCTTCCTCATAAGCGAACAGGGACATTGATGAGGAAAATCAGGAAGCAACGGTGACCTCACACCTGTGACAGGTTTCGAGGGCTCTTCTACCCCGTAGCCCGGTCTGAAGCCAGGCTTCCCTCTTCTGATATACCTTTGATGAGTTTCGAGAGTCTTTCTACTCCCGGAGCCCGGCCCTGGTGCTAGCCTGGTAAATCAGGGTGTTGCTGTTCTGGCCTGCAGGCCCACATATCCATCACAGCCTGGTTGATCTGGCTGTGACGAATATGTGGGGATATGATGGATATGCTTGTTCCGGCAGTGTTTCTGATAGCTTCTGGTAAGATGTCAATAATCTGAGGCCTAGTGGATCTACTGGTCCACCAGGTAGTTGGTGCTAGCAGTTCCCTGGACCACACAGCCTTCACAACTCGAGTACGATTACGTACCTGTGATTACTTATGACTACTCGGCTATGACATACCTGTGATTACTTATGACCTATTTCTGTTGTTTTCCTCCTACTGCGGCAGGGTGCTGGACTAGGCCTGCCAGTTGATTGTCTGAACGACCAGGCTGTTGTTATTCGAGGGGGGGGACCACATGTTCCTCCAATCTGGTTGATCTGGTACACAGTGAAGGAAGTGTTTCGGTTTCTTCAAGACATCCATACTGACTCAAGCAGCATTTCCGATATTTTCTGAGAGCAGACTGAAAAGTCCTGGCCTATGGATGCTAATATAGTGAATTCGTACTGTGCAAGTGATTTTCCGGCTTTTCAATGGGTTTATTTTACGCTTCCTTCCAAATCTCTTACTCCAGTACTTTATTAGAGTGCAGATTTCAGACCAGGCCTTCCGGTATCTTCCATGTATATTATCGCACATCTCTCTCGCCTTCTTTCCAAAGTACATTTTCAGGTCTACGAGGCGTTCTCAGTGGTTTAAATGCAACCAGTTTGCTGCCCACATGCAACCAGCAGGTTGCATGTGGGCAGTAAAACCTCTCTCTATTTTTTCTAGCTCTGGTATCTCACCCGCTGATCAAGCAGGAGACGAGTGCCCAATACCAACCCTTGAAACAACGCTCTTCACATTCTCTGATTCTGATGTATCTTCCCCTCACGCTCTAGTCCAGAAATTACGGTATACCCCACGCGAGTAAACATAAGCCGCCCGTTTATATTTCACTAGTAGCTGTTAACTATATATATTTTAACTTAGATTAACGTAACCTAGAAAAAGTAAGTAGACAAACATCAACGAAATGTACTAAGTGAAAAAAAAAAAAACAGCTGACCTGCGTCAACGTTAGACAGAACAGTCACTCACGAACTTAATCACTCTCTCTTTCATCCCTACTGGTTCTTGTAATTTGTAGAGTTACCCCTGGCAGAGCGCGGCGTCATAACTTATCTAGTAGCCCAGGAAAATGCAATCTACATAGTCCTATTTTCCGTAGCTCTGATGCACCTTCCACAACCTCTTTACACAGTTTTTCTTTTTTGGGGGTCCCTAAAATAGTTTTGGTTTTCTCTGACAAATTTTCCATCTCCCTCTCTATCAGTAACTTCCCTACTACCTTCTCCGTGGCTAGCTTACTTACTACCTTTTCCAGCCTTACTATCTTCTCCATCACTAACCTCTTACTGCCTTCATCACTAACCTCTTACTGCCTTCATCACTAACCTCTTACTGCCTTCATCACTAGCCTCTTACTGCCTTCATCACTAACCTCTTACTGCCTTCATCACTAACTTCTTACTACTTTCATCACTAGCCTCTTAGTACCTTCATCACTAGCCTCTTATTACCTTCATCACTAGCCTCTTATTACCTTCATCACTAGCCTCTTATTACCTTCATCACTAGCCTCTTATTACCTTCATCACTAGCCTCTTATTACCTTCATCACTAGCCTCTTATTACCTTCATCACTAGCCTCTTATTACCTTCATCACTAGCCTCTTATTACCTTCATCACTAGCCTCTTACTACCTTCATCACTAGCCTCTTATTACCTTCATCACTAGCCTCTTATTACCTTCATCACTAGCCTCTTATTACCTTCATCACTAGCCTCTTATTACCTTCATCACTAGCCTCTTACTACCTTCATCACTAGCCTCTTATTACCTTCATCACTAGCCTCTTATTACCTTCATCACTAGCCTCTTACTACCTTCATCACTAGCCTCTTACTACCTTCATCACTAGCCTCTTATTACCTTCATCACTAGTCTCTTACTACCTTCATCACTAGCCTCTTACTGCCTTCATCACTAGCCTCTTACTACCTTCATCACTAGCCTCTTACTACCTTCATCACTAGCTTCTTACTACCTTCATCACTAGCCTCTTATTACCTTCATCACTAGCCTCTTACTACCTTCATCACTCTTGAAAATATACACCTGGGTAACACTAATCTGTAACTCACCACGTGTAGTCTGTATTCTTGTCTGAGTATATGAACGGTCGTAATTTTCTAGTCTGCAAGAAGCAGGTGTTTACTGGTGTAGCAAGCATGGCCGTACAAATGGCATGATTTTATCGAAGAATTTTTGTACTTTCGTCTCCTGGGATGCGGTACAAGTGTGAAGCTCAGCTCCAGTAAGACTCAGAAAACGCGATATCAACCAGACTGTAATAGATATGTGGGTCAGCGGGCCGCCAGAAGCAACAGCCTGGTTGGCCAGGCAAGCACCAGAAGCGCAGGCCTTAATGTATATCAATTGCAAGGTAGCTCTTTTCAATGCAGCCCGTTCTCTTATATAATATGCATCGTTTCACTGTTGTCAAGACAGTCAAATGGGTGACTGATGAATGTGCCTTAAACAGTAAAAGTTTGGAAATTGTTATTTCTTACGCGCTCAGTGGTTGTCAGTTTTCCGTTCGTGTGGTATAGTTTTTTATCGCTTTTGTCTTCTACTTATGTTTTTTTCCGTTGAGAAATCTTCTGTAAACTGTATGTGAGAAATCCACATAGATGTTTATGGGAGTTAAGAGGATGAGTTGACCAACGTGAAGGTCAGTCAGTGGTCTTCTGGGTGTGGAAAACATGACTGATGCAGGATGCAGTCGGCACCTGTGTACAGGTGAGGCAGGTGTGTACAGGTGAGGCAGGTGTGTACAGGTGAAGCAGGTGTGTACAGGTGAAGGTGTGTACAGGTGAGGTAGGTGTGTACAGGTGAGGCAGGTGTGTACAGGTGAAGCAGGTGTGTACAGGTGAAGGTGTGTACAGGTGAGGTAGGTGTGTACAGGTGAGGCAGGTGTGTACAGGTGAAGCAGGTGTGTACAGGTGAAGGTGTGTACAGGTGAGGTAGGTGTGTACAGGTGAGGCAGGTGTACAGGTGAGGCAGATGTACAGGTGAAGCAGGTGTACAGGTGAAGCAGGTGTGTTCAGGTGAAGTTGTGTACAGGTGAGGCAGGTGTGTTCAGGTGAAGTTGTGTACAGGTGAGGCAGGTGTGTTCAGGTGAGGCAGATGTGTACAAGACATGTGTACAGGTGAGGCAGGTGTGTACAGGTGAGGCAGGTGTGTACAGGTGAGGCAGATGTACAGGTGAGGCAGGTGTGTTCAGGTGAGGTTGTGTACAGGTGAGGCAGGTGTGTACAGGTGAGGCAGATGTGTACAAGACATGTGTACAGGTAAGGCAGATGTGGAGGCGAGTTTGACTCAGCTGTTTAGTACGCCAGGTGACACAGCACTACCAACATGCCCCTTCTAAGTCACAAGTCCCTCGTTAAATGTTAACAGCTTATTTGTGTTGGTGGATCCACCTGCCCTCACCACCACTACCAGACCCTCCTGTGCCCTCACCACCACTACCAGACCCTCCTGTGCCCTCACCACCACTACCAGACCCTCCTGTGCCCTCACCACCACTACCAGACCCTCCTGTGCCCTCACCACCACTACCAGACCCTCCTGTGCCCTCACCACCACTACCAGACCCTCCTGTGCCCTCACCACCACCCTCCACCATGTTAGTTTTTCCATCAGTCGAGTGTATACTGAAGATAACAAAATGATAGCAGCGATAAAACGAAATTAGAGGAAGGTAGTAAGGGATGATAAAAAGATAACGTTGAGACAAAGGTGTGAGCCGGATTCATGCTATTAAGAAAAAAAATAGGAGATGCAAATTCGAAAGAGAAAATGTGTCTACTACAGACGAAGACAAAATAAATGAACCTCTCAAAGTTCTCACACATGAGGAGCGAAAGTAAATATTGGGTCGAGAGTTGGACAACACTAAGATCAATATAAATGCATCATACAGAGACCAGGAGAGAGAGAGAGAGGGTAAGATGTCATTAATGACATTGAAAAAAAAACAAAATATATTTTCTTCCTCACATGCGAAATTTGGATAAAAAACTACATGCAGTATTTTCCATTGCTTAAAAGAGACGGAAACGCCACTGATGACCACAAAGAAACAAGTGTGTTTAGTTAGACATTAATCAAATCAAGATTGATCTAAATTAAATTTTCATGAATCAGACCCAAAACTCTGGCAACGTCTCAAAAATTTCTGACAACCCTAATCCTACCTAACACTGAAAAAGCCTCATAGTACGGCCAAGTACTGTGCCCAGGTCCAGACTTTCAGAAGTCCATAGTTTAGCACACAGCAGTCATCCCGTAGTCATTAAAACAAAGACAAATCCACTCCACGAAGGTGGTAGCAAAGCAACACAAAAATTAAGCGAGCGCAGTGACCTCAGGCATCGTCTTCAGGACGATAACTTTCTCTCTAGTCTGGAATATTGCTGCATAAAAATAAGAAAATGTTTTGGAGTGAGATTAACAAGTTGAGAAAGCCTAGGGAACGAATGGATTTGACATTTAAAAATTGGAGAGGAGAGTAAGAGGTATAGGGAAGATGGAGGGAATATTTTGAGAAATTGTTAAAAGTTGATGAAAATAGGGAAGCTGTGATTTCGTATATAGGACAAGGAGGAATAACATCTTGTAGGAGTGAGGAAGAGCCAGTTGTGAGTGTGGGGGAAGTTCGTGAGGCAGTAGGTAAAATGAAAGGGGGTAAGGCAGCCGGGATTGATGGGTATGGAAGAGGGTAAGGTACCTAGGGATTGGCAGAGAGCATGCATAGTTCCTTTGTATAAAGGCAAAAAGGACAAAAGAGAGTGCAAAAATTATATAGGAATAAGTCTGTTGAGTATACCTGGTAAAGTGTATGGTAGAGTTATTATTGAAAGAATTGAAAGTAAGACGGAGAGTAGGATACCGATGAACAAGGAGGCTTTAGGAAAGGTAGGGGGGTCTGTAGACCAGGTGTTTACAGTGAAACATATAGGTGAACAATATTTAGATAAGGGTAAAGAAGCTTTTGTGGCATTTATGTATTTGGAAAAGGCATTGACAGGTGGATAGGGGCAATGTGGCAGATGTTGCAAATGTATGGGATAGGAGGTAGGTTACTGAAAGCAGTG
>NC_091342.1:21136874-21146874 GCF_038502225.1 Cherax quadricarinatus | reverse complement strand
TAACACCACATCAGCTCACCACTATTACCATAACACCACACCAGGTCACCACCACTACCATAACACCACACCAGGTCACCACCACTACCATAACTCCACACTAGCTCACCACCACTACCGTAATTCCACACCAGCTCACCTCCACTACCATAACATCACATCAGCTCACCACCATTACCATAATTCCACACTAGTTCACCGCCACTAGCATAATTGCACACCAGCTCACCACTACCATAACACAACACTGGCTCACCGCCACTACCATAACACCACACCAGCTCACCACTACTACCAGAACACCACACCAGCTCACCACTACTACCAGAACACCACACCAGCTCACCACTACTACCAGAACACCACACCAGCTCACCACTACTACCAGAACACCACATCAGCTCACCACTACCAGAACACCACACCAGCTCACCACTACTACCAGAATACCACACTAACTCACCACCGCTACCAGAACACCACACTAGCTCACCACCACTACCAGAACACCACACTAACTCACCACCACTACCAGAACACTACACCAGCTCACCACTATTACCAGAACTCCACACCAGCTCACCACTACTACCAGAACACCACACTAACTCACCACCACTACAAGAACACCACACCAGCTCACCACTACTACCAGAACACCACACCAGCTCACCACTACTGCCAGAACACCACACTAACTCACCACCACTACCAGAACACCACACCAGCTCACCACTACTACAAGAACACCACACCAGCTCACCACTACTGCCAGAACACCACACTAACTCACCACCACTACCAGAACACCACACCAGCTCACCACTACCAGAACACCACACCAGCTCACCACTACTGCCAGAACACCACACTAACTCACCACCACTACCAGAACACCACACCAGGTCACCACCACTACTGTAGGAGCAACTCGCAAAACTACCTGGTACTTTTAACAGAATACAATACCCCATCAGCGGGTAATCCACTGGCAGGAGTCAAGTTTATATTAAGTGGATCAGGAAGTACCTGTCTGACTGGAAGGAAAGAGGAGACTAGATAGAGAGAAAAGGAGAAAGTGAAAAGCAGAGAGAGAAAACGAGAGAGAAAAGGAGAGAACAAAAAGGAGAGTAAAGGAGAGAGAAAAGGAGTAGAGAGAAAAAAAAAGAAGCGTCAGTATCGGCAGGAGTAGAGTTTACCCAGACGGGTGATGTTTTTAACCAGCGCCAGTCATCCTATGAGTGAGCATACCAAAAAAAAAAAAATACTTTAAAGCACTAATAGCTGATGCACCATCAAGTCCACCCTTATGTGCTTCAGCATTCAGGTACACTATCACAAGAGTCTGTGTCACAGGAATACCACAAATTTCGGTACCAGATCTTCCATTATCTCAAGATATAAATGACCCACGTGAGTTTAGCGCTTAATGTGAATTAATAAAAAAATAATCTGATATGCGCAAATATTATAATGAATGGGAATGAATTACAGGTCTTCGTTTGCTGACCATTAGAAGAGATAAAACTGACAATGAAAGAGATAAAATGGAGGGCGAAAACATACCCCACGGTATTATGGCCAGACTAAAATCATGGTCAGGCAAAAGATTACTTGAGATCAGTTGGAAGAAATGCAAGAAATGAGGTTCGGAGGAGAAAGAAGTACATATATGGAGTATATCCTTGGAGAGGGAGCCAGCAGCACAAACATCACCAGAGGGATACATAAACCAGGTAACATCAGCAACTTACGCAAGACTGTCAGATCTCAGAATAGTATTTGGAAACCTAAACAAAGATTTATGTAGGTCATTATACACGAGGTAAGATAGGCCTCATAACGTACACAGGCCCCGCGAGAGATCTTAAATTTTACAAGACTTGTTCTAAAGATAAAAGGAATGTGATATGCGAAGAGGGTTAAGGAAATAAATATGACTACCACTGGAAGAGAGGAGAAATAAGGATGGAGATGGAAGGCATGCTTACGACGAATAAAAATCTAAGAGATGCTGACGGGAATGAGATACGCTGTTCTAGAGGAGAGAAAGAGGTAGAAGAGGCCACACCTGGTGGGTGAAAAGTGCAATGAGACAGACAAGAAGTAATGGAGATTAACTACATTTACAGCCTAGGACAAGCCAATTCACCTTCCTGAGTACACTACACAAGTCCAGCATCACGGAAGTAACCTAACACTACACATAAGATAAACAATGACTTACTAATGGTTAAGAAAAGTATATAAAGTGTGTACATAAAGGTCGCATTACACACGCGCGCGCGCACACACACGCGCGCGCGAACACACACACACACACACACACACACACACACACACACACACACATGTATGAAAGGCCCTAGGAGCTAGTGACTACATAGTTGAGCTACAAGTGGAGAGAGTAGCAGGAATATGACGGGAAAACCAAACTACAAAAGAGGGGACTACAGAGGCATGAGGAACTTCCTGCAAGACGTTCAGTGGGAGAGAGAACTAGCAGGAAAACCAGTAAAAGAAATGATGGACTATGTGACAACAAAATGCAAGGAGGCAGAGGAGAGGTTTGATCCCAAGGGAAACAGAAATAATGGAAAGACCAGAACGAGTCCTTGATTCACCCAAAGGTGTAGGGAGGCAAAAACTATGTGTACTTGAGAATGGAAAAGGTACAGAAGACAAAAGACCCAGGGAAATAGAGAGATCAGCCGAAGAGCCAGAAACGAATATGCACAGATAAGAAGGGAGGCTCAGCGACAATACGAAAATGACATAGCATCGAAAGTCAAGTCTGATCCGAAGCTGTTGTATAGCCACATTAGAAGGAAAACAACAGTCAAGGACCAGGTAATCAGACTGAGGAAGGATGGCGGGGAGTTCACAAGAAACGACCAAGAGGTATGTGAAGAGCTCAACATGAGATTTAAAGAAGTATTTACAGTGGAAACCGGTAGGACTCCAGGAAATCAAAACAGGGAGGTATACCAACAAGTGCAGGATGAGGTGCACATAACCGAGGAGGAGGTGAAGAACCTGTTATGTGAACCTGATACCTCAAAGGCGGTGGGACCACACATCTCTCCGTGGGTCCTTAGAGAGAGAGCAGAGATGTTGTGTGTGCCACTAACAAAAATCTTCAACAAATCCATTGAAACTGGGCAACTCCCTGAGTTATGGAAGATGGCAAATGTAGTCCCAATTTAAAAAAAAAGGAGACAGACACGAGGCATTAAACTACAGACCTGTGTCACTAACGCGTATAGTATGCAAAGTCATGGAGAAGATCATCAGGAGGAGAGTGGTGGAGCACCTGGAAAGAAACAAGTGTATAATCGACAACCAGCACTGTTTCAGGGAAGGAAAATCCTGTGTCACAAACCTACTGGAGTTTTATGACAAGGTGACAGAAGTAAGACAAGAGAGGGGTGGATAGACTGCATTTCCTTGGAGTGCAAGAAGGCCTTTGACACAGTTCCTCACAAGAGGTTACTGCAAAAGCTAGAGGATCAGGCACACATAACAGGAAAGGCACTGCAATGGATCAGAGAACACCTGACAGGGAGGCAACAACGAGTCATGGTACGTGACGAGGTGTCAGAGTGGGCGCCTGTGACAAGCGGGGTACCACAGGGGTCAGTCCTAGGACCTGTGCTGTTTTTGGTATATGTGAATAACATAACGGAAGGGATAGACTCAAAAGTGTCCTTGTTTGCAGATGATGTGAAGTTAATGAGGAGAATCAAATCGGTCGAGGATCAGGCAGGACTACAAAGAGACCTGAACAGACTACAAGCCTGGTCCAGCAACTTGCTCCTGGAATTTGACCCTGCCAAATGCAAAGTCATGAAGATCGGGGAAGGGCAAAGAAGACCACAGACACAGTATAGTCTAGGTGGCCAAAGACTGCAAACCTCACTCAAGAAAAAAGATCTTGGGGTGAGTATAATACCGAGCACATCTCCTGAGGCGCACATCAGATAACTGCTGCAGCATACGGGCGTCTGGCAAACCTAAGGACAGCGTTCCGATACCTTAGTAAGGAATCGTTCAAGACTCTGTACACCATATACGTCAGGCCTATACTGGAGTATGCAGCACCAGTTTGGAATCCACACCTAGTCAGGCACGTCAAGAATTTAGACAAGACTAGTCTCAGAGCTAAGAGGATTGTCCTACGAAAAAAGGTTAAGGGAAATTGACCTGACGACACTGGAGGACAGGAGAGTCAGGGGAGACATGATGACGACATATAAAATACTGCGCACCATAGACAAGGTGGGCAAAGACACTATGTTCCAGAGATGGGACACAGAAACAAGGGGTCACAATTGGAAGTTGAAGACTCAGATGAGTCAAAAGAATGTTAGGAAGTATTTCTTCAGTCATAGAGTTGTCAGACAGTGGAATAGCCTAGAATATGACGTAGTGGAGGCGGGAACCATACATAGTTTAAAGACGAGGTTTGATAAAGCTCATGGAGCGGGGAGAGAGAGGACCCAGTAGCAATCAGTGAAGAGGCGGGGCCAGGATCTATGACTCGACCCCTGCAACCACAAATAGGTAAGTACAAATAGGTGAGCACACATGCATTCACACATTCTCTACTTATTTTTCTTCTAAACTTGAAACAGGTTCAGGTGTGCTACCTTGCTCTGTGACTCGCAGAGTGAATGCATTAATGAGGTGTGCAAGACGTGGGCAGTGGTCAGTGTCCCAGGTTGTCCCCTTTCCAGTCAAGAAAAGGTGAGATGAATAAGTGTTATGGATCACCTTCATCCCGACAATAAACAGTCGCTGCTGGCTGTTACTGCCACACTCGTCATTAACTAAACTCTAACCCTCGCCTTCTACTTGCTTCACACACAGTCCTTTACATTAACAAGCCTATGTAAATAATCATACATATTAATACCTAGGTCCTGTAAACGTCCCCCACCCACCCAACCTCCCCCCACCCTCCACACACACTTGCATGTTTATTCTCACAGATTTGTGTTCGTGGGGTCGAGATAACTCCTGGTTTCGCCTCCTAGAGTATGATCGGCATTACAGACTTCCGGCCTCTTCGACCTTATTATAGTTATCTTGAAGCTGTGTACTAAGTTCGCCTCCATCGACTGCATGCGCCTGCACTCTCACACAGGTCCTGACTCATGGACCTCCATATTCATCAAGAATTAGACGAAACCACTATCCTAGTCTTTGAATAATCTAATGAGGAGCCTCGTTATAGGAATCATCCCAGCCCTTACAAACCACTGACACAGCCTCATTCCACAAAGGTGGCAGGAAAGCTGTCGCAAAAAAATATAAACCAATAGTGCTGACGTTCCACATTATCAAAATCTTTGAATCTTTTAAGAAGATTGCTAATCACGTGGAATCTCAACAAATACAAAATGCAGGGCAACATGGGTTTAGAGCAGGTCGTTCCTGCTTCTCGCAACTGCTTGACGATTACGGCATGGTCATGGATGAAGTGGAAGACAAGCAAAATTAGAATGTCGTGTATACCGACTTTGAAAAAGCTTTTGACTAGTGTAAACAGGGTGAGAGCCCACAAAATGCTTGCAAAAGAAATAATTGAAGTGGGCAGATGCATATTAAATTTTCTAATGAACAGAGTGAAATCAGAGGCTGTCATAGTGAAAAACTCCGTTCCCCAAGACACAATACTTGCGCCTGTTCTCTTTCTCGTTCCCATATCGAACATGGACAGACATAAATCATAGCACCGTTTCATTCTTTGCAGACGATACTAGAATCTGTATGAAAGTGGCATCCAGTGAGGACACGGAAAACCTCCATGTCTTCTAGTGGGCCACTGACAAAACAAGGGATACCAATCCAGTGATAATACTCTTCATGTCAATGGTTCTCTCTAGACAGGAGTACTGCTGTACTCTAACAGCTCCGTTCAGAGCAGGCGAAATTGTAGACCTGGAGAATGTGCATAGAACCTTCTCTGCTCGCATAAACAATCAAACACATAAATTACTGGGAACATCTGAAATTTCGCGATCAGTACTCTCTGTAACGTAGGCCTGGAAAATTCTAAGAGGACTGGGCCCAAATCTACTCGCGCACACAAATTTCCCATGAAAGTAAGAGGCTTGGCAAACGGTGCAAAATACCCCCAGTGAAGAGCAAAGATGCAATGAATACACTAATGAGAAACTTAATAAGTTTGAAGGAACAAAGACTCTTCATTACCCTCCCTTCATACATAGGAGCATTACCGACAGGCCCCTGGTTGTCTTCATGAAAGGACTCGATAAGTTTTTCAAGTCAGTCCCTGATCAGCCGGACTGTGGTGTATACAATGGATTTCATGTGGCTAGCACATCCCGGCTGATCAGGGACTGACTTGAGAAACTTATCGAGTCCTCTCATGAAGACAACCAGGGGCCTGTCGGTAATACTCTTATGTATGAAGGGAGGGTAATGCAGTCTTTGTTCCTTCAAATTTATTGAGTTTTTCATTAGTGTATTCACTGCAACTCTGCTCTTCACTGGGCTATCCACCGATGCTTCATCCACCTCCTCTATCACCAACCACCGACACGGCTAAACCACCGATCAAGTCCAATCGCCGCGAACAGCAGCCACCGCGAACACCAACCACCGCAGCATTCTTCACGAAGACTCCGGGCAAGTAGACCAATTCCTCATCCACTATTGTTCCAATTATCGACCACCCTAAGACTAAAAAAAAAAAAAAATTCCTTTCATTCCTATGGCTCATTTGTGTTCACAGCTCCCACCTGTGTTCCCTTGATCCAGACCCTCTCTGAACTTGTTCCTTATTCATTATTAATTCCATCAATTCCCTGAAGTCGTACTCATATTTTTAGTTGTTCTTCACTGTATCAACGTCGTCCCGGTTTACTTCCTTCACCCTCTCAAATGACTGGTTCTAAGTTCTCGTTGAAACCTTTAGGTCTTCTCGAGTTTCTGCGAGTGCGTGGCGAGGTGTGCGTTTCCTTCTAGGTTGGCGTATTCAACGTTTTGCCAAACATATGTTGTATAGAAAGATCGGAATATTTCTTTGCACAAATTCCTAAATGCTAATCTGAGGTTTGCTACTGATACATATGCCGCAAACGTTATACGGTTTATGTGTAATTGTGGGGATATGCTTGGTGTGTAGCGGGGGTGTGTATCAGTGCTGGTATGAACAGTCCATCTTGTCCGCTGTTCCTGGGTCGATTGGCGAGGTAGCTGATGAGCAGGAAACTGTGCAGGACAAGGTAAACTCACGGCAGACTATTATATTTATCCCCAGGACCTTTTCACCCTGACATCTACAGCTTTCCTCCGCCCATGCTATACTTTGTTTCCGGCTTTTTCATCGCCCTCTCCAATTAGCTTGACCTCCAGAAGCTACTTACTGTACTACATCTTCACACTGTTGAGGACTCCCTTATGTCTATGCCCTCATGTTTTTATTCTTCTCATTAGCGTTCCCAGGACACCTGATAGGCTTTCATGGAGTATGTCATAAGAGACTGCCTTAAGCCATCCACCAACACAAAATACCTTTTATCAGTGGACTTCTAGACGAGTCAAATGCGACGTTTACAGCCTTCACAGAGACCCACACGACAGATCACTTTGACAACGAAATATGGATAAATGGGTACAACCTTCTCAGATGTGACAGAAAGAACAGGCAACAAGGGGGCAGGGGTTGGCCTGTCTAACAATAAAGACTGAGAACCAAAACTTAGTCACCGTGATTGTATATAAGCCACCAGATGCAACCTCCCACCAGTTCAAGGAACAGCTACTGAAAATTGCTTACTGTCTGGAAAGCCTTCCAGCTCCATCCCCAAACATCTTACTGCTTGGTGATATCAACCTAAGGGAAACAAAATGGAAGAATGTAGCAAATAATGTTATAGCAGAAACAATCCCTGGAGACAGCGAATATGAAAGGTCATACACACGAGAACTACTAAATCTCTGCGATAAACACACCGTAAGTCAGCAGATAATGGAGCCAACAAGACTGGAAAACACACGACTTTATCTTCAGGAAATAATGAGGACCTGGTAAGAAACATAATATAAAAAACAACTCCAATCACAATCTAATCAAAGTTCAGATTAACATGCACAGGGGTTCCTGATCAGCAAAATGCACGTAGCTGTGAAGGTGTATTCACCAGATACAACTTCAACAACAAGAACATTAACTGGGACCAGGTGAACCATGTCCTGAATGAAACATGTTGGGAAGATATCTTAAATAACATGGATCCAAAGGATCAACTTCCTGGCAGCTGAAATATGTTCAAGGCATATTCCCCTAAGAAAGAAGAAGAGAAGTAAACTGGAGAAAGACGCTTCCTCTACAGAACACGACGAAGAATCACTGAGCTTCACAAGAACCCTAGATTATCTGATACACAGAAGGAAGCGCTCACCAGCGAAGTGGAAAGTATCGAACTTAAGTTAAAGGACTCGTACAAGTCCCAGGAGAGACAGGAGGAGCTAACAGCAATTAGCGAAATTGAAAGAAATTCGAATTATTTCCTTTCATATGCCAAAAACAAGGCAAATACCACATTTAGTATCGGGCCCTTGCTCAGACAAGATGAGACTTACAAAGATGACAATAAAGAAATGAGTGAGATACTGAAATCCCAATACGATTGTGTGTTTAGCGAGCCACTAATCATTCTAAAGATCGACAATCCAAATTATTTTTCTCGTGAATGAGCCTCAAAACTCAATCAATGTACGCCAGATTTCGGACTTTACCCTGACTCCGACAGACTTTGAGAAAGCCATTGACAACATGCCCATACACTCAGCCCCAGACCCAGACGCGTGGAACTCTGTGTTCATTAAAAACTGCAAGAAACCCCTTTCGCGTGCCCTAAGTATATTATGGAGGAACTTGGACATGGTTGAAATTCCAGTCATTAAAAACAACGGATATAGCTCCACTCCATAAAGGTGGCAGCAAAGCATTAGCTAAGAACTATAGACCAATAGCTCTAACGTCACACATCATAAAAATCTTTGAAATAGTGCTAAGAAGCACGATTGCAAACCACTTGGATTCCCAAAAATTGCACAATCCAGGGCAACATGGGCTCAGAGCAGGTCGCTCCTGCCTCTCGCAGCTATTGGACCAATATGATATGGTCTTGGATGCACTGGAAGAAAAACAGAATGCAGAAGTAATATACACAGACTTTGCAAAAGCCTTTGACAAGTGCGATCATGGCGTAATAGTGCACAAAATACGTGCTAAATGAATAAATAGCAAGGTGAGGAGATCATCTAGTTTCTAACATATCAAACAAGAATAGTAGTGGTAAACAGTTAAATCGGAAGCTGCCATAGTGAAAAGCTCTGTTGCACAAGGCACAGTACTCTCCCCCATCCTGTTCCTTATTCTCTTATCAGATATAGACAAAGATGTAATCCACAGCACCGTGTCATCCTTTGCAGACGATACTAGGATCTGCATGAGACTGTCAATTGAGGACACGGTTAACCTCCAAGTTTTCCAAAGGGCAATGGAAAACAATATGATGTTCAACGAAGACAAATTCCAACTACTCCGTTATGGAAAACTGGAAGAGACAATTAGAAATGAATATACTACAAACTCTAGTCATACAATAGAGCGAAAAAATAAGGAGAGGGACCTGGGAGAGGTAATGTCTGAGGATTTCACGTTCAAAGATCACAACAGTGCCACGATCACAACTGCAAAGAAAATGAAAGGATGGATAATGAGAACGTTCAAAATAGAGATGCCAAGCCAATGATGATCCTTTTCAAATCACTTGTTCTCTCTAGGGTGGAATATTGCTGTACATTAACATCTCTGTTCAAAGCAGGTGAAATTGCAGGTCTAGAAAGTGTACAGAGAACCTTTACTGCACATATAAGTTCCTTCAAACACCTCAACTACTGGAAACGCCTGGAAACACTTGACTTGTACTCGCTGAAACGGATGCGAGACAGATATATCATA
>NC_091342.1:21119374-21131874 GCF_038502225.1 Cherax quadricarinatus | reverse complement strand
TGTGAAAGAGTAGTGAAAGTCCAAGCGCTTTCGTAACTACTCACATTGTCAAGGAACTATGACAATGACAATGTGAGTAGTCACGAAAGCGCTTGGAATTTCACTACTCTTTCACAGTGGTTGTTTTGCATATTTTAAAATCACCTGTTTACTGTGATCTTATTGCATATATATATATATATATATATATATATATATATATATATATATATATATATATATATATATATATATATATAGGTAGGTAGGTATGTAGGTAAGGGAAACAAGAGGGCGAGCTGGGGAAGACGAGAGTTAGGGAAGAAGAGAGGGAAAGTTTAGGGAGAGGGAGAGTTAGGGAAGACGAGAGGAAGAATCAGTGGTGATGGGGTACGGGGTGGGAAGGAGGGAGTGTGAGGGGGATGGGGAGAGGTTGGATGCGATGATCTGCCAAATGCTGGGTTGTGTTGGTGATGGTGACGACGGCACAAGAAGAAGCAGAAGCAGATGAAGCAGCAGCAACAGCAACATTTCACTACCTAGCTCCCTCAAGTTGTGAGGGAACCACTCACCAGCTACCGTAGAAGCGACCAAGTACCCGCATCGTACTCGTACCACTACCACCACACTACCACCACCATCACCACTTTCCAACACACCACCATCTCTTCCTTCAATACTTTACAACACATCATTAAGCATTCTTATTTTACATTGAAATGCCGTTTAGACTGCCCTCATATATTACCACGATGCTCTTTCTTTACGTCGCCAGGCGCTGCTGATGACAAGGCAGCGCCTATGTATCAGTACACAAGTGTGGCGGCGGGGCTAGGCCTGCCTACTGTGCAACACCACATCACAAGCAAACAACGGGGTTGTCTCTAGCTTAAAGTCGATAAAGAGACTATGACGCTGAACGTATTTTTTTTTTTGTGGCGTTTATGATTTATCAGCCATCTTTGTGGTTCCCACATTAATGTTTGATCATTCAAATAAGGTCTCGCCTTTGTGCATTATTACATTTATTGGTGTTAATGTATGACTCAATTAAGTTAACAGACCTAACCTAAATATAACACTGTGAAATTATATGAATACAGAGTAGAAACCAATGTTGACGCCAGAATTATTATTAGATTAAAAATAAGGGATAAAGCAACGTGACACAGGGCGCGGTAGACGTTACAAGTGTGTACAATGAATGCTACACTCACCCTAGTTGTACCTGTCGTCGTGATCAGGGCGCCTGCGCCTACACTTCAATAACTTTAACAATTTCTTTAAACTCATAGTACTCCATAAGCAGCATCCCACCCCTCAGTGTTATGAGTAACTCGAAGTTTCAGTCCATAACTGACTATTATTAAGTAGTGACTTGATACTATTTAAGGACGGATGAAGCGCCATCTATTTAGCATTTCCAGTGTGCAAGTTAACTGTGAAGTCTTGCAACCAAGGTATTGTAAGATACAGATACAGTGGAGTCCTTAATATGATGCAGACCAATAATTGGACTATCAAGTACATCATGTGTTTGGTGCAACTCAGTGTTTGGGAAAACGTTGTACTATTAAAAGACTACTTCATTTGTCTTTTTTTTTTCAAGAATATTACAACACAGATGCTGCAAGACATCACAATTAAATCTACTGTATTTTTTTTTTTCGTCAAGTGTCGGCATCTTACCATTAACATCCCTCCAACATTTAGGCGTCTCATTCTTAATATGATTTAGGTAAAGCAGTGTATAACCTAATGACAGGCGACGGCTTGTGTGCACCTGAATAACAAGGTGTTGTTGCATATGGGAGAGGAACCTGATGTCGGTGTTGCAGCCCCCTCCTCCCAAGCCAGGGTGCACCAAGTGGCTCCTCCAATACTTGCTGGCTCACGCTGCTTTCCTGGTGTGTTGCAACAACTGCCTGGGTGAGCTGCTCATCCACAACGGGTGGCACACCCGTACCCAAGTTGTGTGACGGTGTGAAGGACCCCCCCCCCCCCGGGAGTAGAAGAATGTTCTTATTATGAAAGAAAACTGGGTAGATCAGCAGAGTGCTGTTACCTTATTCCGTATGACAGTTACATTTAGGGATGACCAGCAGTGTTGCTACCATGCTCAGTAAGATGCATGGAGGGATGACCAGCAGTGTTTCTACCATGTTCTAAGATACTTAACTAGGGATGACCAGTGTTGCTATGTTGTGTGAGATATATACATGGTGGTATAAAACACTAGACGTTTCTCTGTCATATTCCATTGCATAAGATGGGTTTCATATATAAGGTAAGGAAATCTATCGACCTGAGCTGGGAAACTTCAGTAAGGAGATGAGGATATCGTCAAAAATTCCAAAGACATCCGTTAGGAATGATGGGCATCAAGTTAGGCACTTTCACATACCAACACACACTGAGAAGTATGTAAAGGTAGGGTAGAGGGTAATGCCTTGCTTTATTAAGTGGGTAGTTACAACTGACAGGTAGACCGGTGGATGCTTGTCACTGCGAGGAACATCGTGTAACTGAACACACACACACATCTTCATATTATTCTAGCCTACACACAACCTCCATACAAACACACATGCACGAACACATCCACACAAATGGATATGAATACATAGGCACAAGTATAGATTCAGACATGCATACATACACCTGTGATATCACTGTGACACGTACACATACATACAAAACTTTCAATGCATACGCAAACATACGAAATGCCATACGCGCATAGATATTTTTATATCTATGCGCGTATGTTATTTCGTATGTTTGCGTATGCATTGAAAGGTTTTTATCACCACCTAGCGCTAATCCTTTGAAAAAGTGTTCACTGAGGTAGAAGGGGCTGGGCTTATGAGATACACTTCTTGAAGCACGCAGCGACCGAAACACATCTAGTCATTAAAATCAAGTCGTTAGTTCATGTCATAAATTATGATTTAGTCATGTAGTACTTTATTTGTTTATACAAAGTATAGCTACAAACACAGAATTTCAGATATCTTGTCATTAACAGCGAAATTATTTGCTCTTTCCTGTACAGTTTGCTTGGCCTCAATATCTAAAGGACTTAGTTATTGGATAGTTTATAATACGTTTAGAGTCTGTGTCCAGCTTGTCAATTGTCCATACAATACATGAAATTGAGCTCTCCGTACAAATTAAACAGTCGAAGGTACACACAAGTTAGTGTTAGTCTAGCGGCTATATCTTACTGTCTATTTTTTTTTTTTACTTTCTGCATACACCCATTTTACATGACTCATTTAATTATAATAAAGTTGGTAGAATTATCGACAATATGTAAAATAAAAGGACACAAGTGCAACTAATGTGACATTTTATTGTGGCAACGTTTCGCTCTCCAGGAGCTTTGTCAAGCCGGCTTGACAAAGCTCCTGCAGAGCGAAACGTTGCCACAATAAAATGTCACATTAGATGCACTTGTGTCCTTTTACTTCATTTAATTATGATGGATTTGTCGGTTCCTCTCTTCACTTTTCTACTTTTTTTTTTTTTTTTAGTTTAATTTCCTATTTTTATTTTGAAGACTGTTTTTAGGCTTGTTTGACAAACTCCCATTATATTCCTCTTTTTCTTTATTTGATGTTAGTTTACCAGAGTCATCAAGTGAGAATTGGTTGATCTGAGAGGGACGTTACCTCTCAGTGGCTACATTCTCACTACTACTACTCTGCACCTCTCCTTCCGACAGTATTTAAATCTCAACACTGGCGCCTGATCTTCAGTTAGTTCCAGACTCTGGAACAGAACTTCTCCAGGTTGAGGGAATGAGAACCTCAAATCTACGACTTCAAGGGTGATGGACTGATTACATCGTCTTCACATCTCTACTGCTCCTGCCTACTTTCTGTACTTGACTGAAGAAGCCTACTGTGTAGGCGAAACGTTTCGGAATAAAGTTGCCTAAACGTTGCCTATGTGTCTTACCTACCAACCTGTCGATATTGTATACCATTTTGATATTCACAGCGTGTATACACTGGCTACAAAATTCTTATTTGACAGGAAATAATTCTATTTTTCAGATACAAATCAAGATGAGTAAGACTAGCATACTCGGTGAGGAATAATGACCTTATAACACCTAGGAATGTGTCCACAGACCACCAGTTCCCCTGACCTGTGGGTCATACTTACCAACAGGTCTGATGCTAGTACATTACTGATCGAGAGCCCACTAGTGTCGTCACCTGTGACCATTGGTTCCCTAAGACCATGGATTTCTTTTGTCTGTACACTCAATGACCACTATTAGGTAAACCTGTACACGTGAACGTTAAAGCAAAATTATAATCAGCCAATGAAGTGGCAGCACCTCAGTGCCTAAAAGACTGAAGACTAGAGATTCAGTTGCTGTTCAGATCATACAAGAGAATGAGGAAGAAATATGATCTAAGTGGCTTTGACCGTGGAATGATTGTTGGTGCCAGATGGGATAGTTTGAGAATCTCAAACTGCTGATCTGTGATTTTCATGCATAACAGTCTCTAGAGTTTGCAGAGAATAGTGTGAAAAAAAAACAAAAAAAATCAGAATGCGGCAGTTCTGAGGTGAAAACACCTTGTTAATGAGAGGCCGGAGGAGAATAACCTGATTGGTTCCAGCTGACAGGAGGCAACAGCAACTCAACCACGTGTTACAACAGTGATATGCAGAAGAGCATCTTTGCACACGCAACACATCGAACCTTAAAGTGGGTGGAATTTGCAACAGAAGACCACACCAGGTTTCATTCCTGTCAGCTAAGAACAGGATACTGAAGCTACAGTTGGCACAGGCTCCCCAAAATTGGACAGCTGGTGACTGGGAAAAACATCGACTGGTCCAACGAATCGCGATTTGTTATGACGTGCTAATGGTGAGGTCAGAATTTGGCATAAACTTTTAGGATGTGATGAAACGTCGCAGAATCGCTAAGGAATGTTTCCAGCACCTTGTTGATTTGATGCCAAAAAGAATTCAGGCTGTTCTGGGGGAAAGGGGGCTGCCCTACCCAATACTCTAAGGGTGTATGTACCTATTAAAGTGGCCAGTGAATAGAGGTCATATTTCCAGAGATCTTATGCTGAGAAATCATTAGTCAAGGCGGCCCAGGATGGCCCTGCCTCTATGATGAAGGCAAATAGATAACTGGTGCCCCAACCAAGAGCCATGGATGACGACCTGGTGCAGGTGTGTAATTAAACCCAGGTCTGGCGACACACTAAATCCAATTCCAATATAATCCTTTAAACTTAATTTTGTACCAAAGGAGAGGCGAACGGATGTACTGAGACTAAAGAACAGTCGGATAATTGGAAGGATAGAATGCTTGAGAAAAAACACTGAGAAGACAGTTGCGGAGGTTTTATCCCGGGAAAACCTGGTGAAGTGACCGGGAGTGGTGTTATCAGTGTTGCTAGATCGTGTAGATGATGGTGCCACTAATGCCTGAACCACACTACCACTGAATTTAGTTGGTGCCACTAGTGCCTGAACCACACACACACACACACACACACACCTTAAAGAGGTCTTCTGGTTCCAACAACTAATGTACGATGAGAATAGGTGTAGTTTTAGCACGAAAAGCCGACAGTACAAAACAGTCAGAAGTATTTGCTAGCAGTGTGTGTTGCAAGTTGTCATGAGTACAAATTGTGATATGTGAAAGTGATGCAGAGAAGTGCGTCAGATAATGCATCCACTCACCTGCATAACTTTGGCTCCAATGCGTATGCCTTTTTTTTTATCTGCATGCGCGAGCGCGCGATTTTTCATTTTCAGGGAGTAAGAAAGTTTAAATAACTGGATGTGGTGGTAAACTCCAGATACAGTTTTAAGAGTAAATATGACAGGGCTCAAGAAACCATAAATGGCAGCCGACGAAACTATAGAAGCGAGCCAAAGATCCATGACTTGACCCCAGACATAAAAATTCAGAGAGTACGTTGTCAGCTTTACACGGAACAATCATAACATAACTTGTCCATGATTATTGAAAACACCCTCTAGACAGATAGAACAGATGCCTGTATGTACATAGGTGGCGTTGTTGAGCCGGGTAGATCGTTTTTACACTTAAAGAGCACTCTGACCGTGTAGATCATTCACCACTCTTGATAACATACAATATATGCAACACACACGCACACACACACACGCACACACACACGCACACACACGCACACACACACACACACACGCACGCACGCACGCACGCACGCACGCACGCACACACACACACACACACACACACAGGGGAGACATGATAACGACATATAAAATACTGCGTGGAATAGACAAGGTGGACAAGGACAGGATGTTCCAGGGAGGGGACACAGAAACAAGAGGCCACAATTGGAAGTTGAAGACACAAATGAGTCAGAGAGATAGTAGGAAGTATTTCTTCAGTCATAGAGTTGTAAGGCAGTGGAATAGCCTAGAAAATGACGTAGTGGAGGCAGGAACCATAAACAGTTTTAAGACGAGGTTTGATAAAGCTCATGGAGCGGGGAGAGAGAGGGCCTAGTAGCAACCGGTGAAGAGGCGGGGCCAGGAGCTAGGACTCGACCCCTGCAACCACAAATAGGTGAGTACAAATAGGTGAGTACAAATAGGTGAGTACACACACACACACACACACACACACACACACACACACACACACAGTAATAAAGAATGAACAATAATAACAAGGATAAAACACAAAGCAAAATACTATCATGCCAATTTAAAATAACCAGCATTAGTTAAATATATCATTAAATATGCCCGGGTAATTATGAAAATACAAAGGCTAAGACTTAGGCAAACTATTGAAATGTGTTCTACAGTCACTGCAGGTAACAAGTTACACGGAGAAGGGGTGAGGGGCAGGAGCACTTGCGAACAAGTTTCTACGGGGAGGATGTGCGCGCCCAGTCCTCAATTAACAGAGATTAGTCTGGAAGTAAAAGTAGGAATTCCTGTTAAGGAGGTGGACCAAACACGTGACTAGACTGTAGGGCACACCAGGCCCACCACTTCCTCAGGACATATTGTATGTATATATGGCCCATTAAGTCACTCTGAAAAATATCTGCTAGACAGCAAGCTTGTTATAAAAGCCTTTGCCTCGGCATCTGCCCGATCATTTCTTGGGACATCAACATGGCCTGAGCACAAAAAGAATTTCACATCCTTGTGCTGTGGAGATAAACTAACCGCTCCTGGATCATTTGGACCACAGAGTGGAGAGAAGCATATTGGACCAGGACAAAGAACAATGAGAATTCGAGTACACAGAGAACCGAGAACCAACTAAGCGAGCTATCAGGACAATAGCAGCATGGATCGTGTATAGCTCCAAAACGAACACAGAGGACTCGATGGGTAACTGTGCACAATACAAGTCTTGACCAGTGATCATAGCAAAGTCAACATGACCCTCGCTCTTTGACCGAGGCATGTGTCCTCTACCACCACCACCACCACACGCTAACAGGACAAGTGAGCCACTCATCATACACTCCATCCACTATGCTAAACACTTGCCAATGCTATTATCAGCCAACACTGTCACTTTCCTCTCTTTACCAAGAACTGTCTGTGCTTTATTATCACTGCCTTTCAAATGACAGCGTATTCAAAACTATAAATTAAGCCTAAAATAATGATCACTATTTCATCATTTTTGTATTTTGGACCCGTGTAATCACCAAGTACAACTCGATAACAAGCTTGTCTCGCATTTAGTAGACAAAGGATTGAGCCTTCACCACTATATGCACTGAATAACCCACATATGATTGTTCTTTCATAAAAAAATAAATAATAATAATAATACACCAATAACCCACACATAGGCGAATTAAACTTATGACGTGTTAATGATCTAACCGAAACGAAACAGAGTTAAAAAGTCTTAGTTTTTTATGTGCGGGTTGTTTGTGTATTGCTCCAGCCACGGTGCCCCGTGGGCTGGTGGCTAAAGCTCTGGCTTCACACGGTGAGGGGTCTGGGTTCGAGGGGCTTTCTATATAGTAGTAGTATGTCATTGACGTCAGCTAGGCCTGTATACCATGCACATGTACTTATAGATTTAAATATGGCATTTGCGAACTAACTAATGTTACCACTAAGGGTACAGTTGAGAACCAAGATGATGTGATCATAGACGATGTTTGGCCGCACCTGCTGACACTGCCGCAGACCACCTCTACCACTACCTACTCAAGAGGTAGTATGGGTCTAGGTGGGCCCACGACTCCAAGATGGCATAGGGTCCGGAAGGTCCAAGAGGATGTTTCTGCCCCTTTGAGATCAAGAGGCCAGGAAATCCAAGAGGCTCCTTGATTCCCAGAAGGTTTAGGTGCATAAGATGTTGTTTCGAGTCCAGTAGGTCCAAGGAACCCAAAATGTTGCTTGGGATCCAGTAGGTCCAAAAGCCCAAGAAGATGTATGGCATCCGGTACATCCATGGGCCCCAAGAGGGTGCTCGGATCCCTAGAGGTACAAGACTCCATCCAGGTAATTTGAATCTCGGTAGATCCAGTGGGCCAAGATATAGTCGGGGCCACTGTAGGTCCAGGAGCCAAATAAGTAAATGGTAGCTCCTGTACGTTCAGTGGTCCAAGAGGCGGTTTGGGAGCCAGTAGGACCAGGGGCCCCAATGGGTAGTTTGGAGCCCTTTAGGTCCAAAAGTCCAAGAAGCAGTGTGGGTCCTAACAGGTCTAGGCTTCAAAGCCCCATTAGTTAAAGGGGGCTAAGAGTTACATGCAGAGATCCAAGATTCAGTGTTATTCCCGGTAAATCCAGGTATCCAAGAGAAAGTGGGGAATACCTTGAGGTTAGTTTGGGTTCTAAGAGGTCCAGGTGCCTAACAGGATGCCAAGCATCCCCAAGAAGCTGTTTGGACCGAGGCAAGTCCAGTGACACAGGAGCTAGTTAGAGCCCCTGTAGTGCCAAAAGTTGAAGGTCGAAAGTGGACCTGGATAGGCCTTTAACCCCAAGAAATAAATGAGGTCCCAACAGGTCCAAGGGGAATTATAAGCACCAACAGAATATTTATTCCACACACCCTTCTCCATTTAAATCATGGATGATATATTTCAATTAAAAGAACCGATTTTAACTTTCACAACTTACTATTTTAATCTAAATACATTTCATTACGATTCACTATGGAAATAATCGATCTATTACTAAATAACTGAACAGAGCTATCGGTTCTTACTGATTATGTTTCAACAGTGTACATCTTGTTTATTCACTCGCTAACACTGACCTCAACACAAGGGCAAGTGTTCACTCTCTAGCTAACGCTGACCTATGCACGAATACAAGTGTTTACTTCCTCCTTAATGTGTACACAACGGCGGTGAAGTGTTCGCTCACCATCACCCAGCTCCACACAAGCGTGGGTGATGTGGTGAGCTCACAGTGCTGGAGAAGACAAACCTGTTAGCGTGGGTTGATGCACCAACACCCTACTCACACCCCCCCCCCTACTCCCCAACCATTTCCACGGCTGCCCCTCCTACCACAAACCAAGCATAAGCCACAACTCACTTCTGCTACTTTACACACTACTAGCGCCATCACTATCAGCCACTTACCCACTGGAGACTGCCATACTCATAAGCGTGTCTAGCATACAGAACACGGGCGCCCCGCCCAGCCTGCCAACTTCTGAGGCGGAGTTTCTATATAAATTTGTATCATTCATAATCACACTGACGTCAATGTTTGTCCGTGTGTTTGTTTGCTGCGTGTTAGACGCAGAGTTTGGAGTATCTCAATAAAGGTGCAAACACACCTTGTACATTACGAGAAGGAAAGTGAGCGAGGGTGAGGAATTGCACTTGAGTAATGTTGAAGATAGGGCAGCTTGTTGCCGCGGAGGGGTGGCGGCGGCCAGGCCGGCCTGAGCAATAATTAACTAGGTGGTAGAGGTGAGCTCGCTACACAACCTCCAGGTCCTCGTCTACACACACAACACGGTGAGCTCGTCAGTGAGGCTGAGTGAAGCCATGAAGGCCAGCAGTGAGCTCCTCCCTACACACACCCACAACACACTGGCAAGAGTGAGCAGTGGGCAGGTAACACTGGGGCAGAGAGAGAGCAAACACGTTGCCCCCCCCCCCCACCAACCTGCTGCTTGCCTGCCCAGCTGACTGAGGCACCCGACAACTGCAGCATCTCCCACCCCTCGGCCCTGCAACCCATGACCTCCAACCTCATACCTCGCGCGCACACACTGAACCCGTGGCTCGGTCCCAGACCAGGCTTCCTGGTTGCTGGGCTGATCAAGCTGTTAGTACCCTCTGCCCACAGTCCAACGAAGTCTCATACAAACTAAATACATCACCCCGTTTGACTAACAATTAACCATTTATATATTTACTTTACAACAAACGATCATGAATCTTAGATCATGTATTGCCAGGGTCCATACATAGCTTTAAGATGTACGATAAAGATGTTGAAGCCAGCAGTGAACCTAGAAGCAACCAGGGAAGAGACCCTACCACGAGCTGTGACTCGACCTCTGCAGGTTAGCAGAGGTCGAGTTAGCTATTATAATATTTAGGGAGAAGCGCTAAACTTGTAGGGGCAATGAGGTTCGATCCAGGGAATAGAAGTCGCTAAAGTTTGGCTGGGGCCCAATTTAATTTTTAGATGAGTCAACCTCACACGAGTTTCATAACTGCATTACAGAAAATGTGTTCAACACTCGCGTCCACGGAATCAGAGTCACACTATCATGGTAATAACAAATGTAAGGAGTGGTGGCGACTGCCATCCTCACCACGGGAATACAAACCTTAACAACTCTTCCCAACATTTTACTTCAATGTGAGTAGTGACTGGCCCATCTGAGGCCCTCTTCGGGTGCAGAATGAAATATTCAATTATCTTAAGAATTGTATAGTCCAGTGGATTAAGGCGTCATGAGTTTTCGCCCACCATGAGGCACGCCAAAGCAGCATGGGTTCGAGTCCTTGGCTCGTCGCATTGTTATTGATCAATACCACTCGTTCGTGGGCAATATATATATATATATATATATATATATATATATATATATATATATATATATATATATATATATATATATATATATATATATGTCGTGCCGAATATGTAAAACTGGTCAATTAGCAAGAACTCATTTAAAATTAAGTCCTTTCAAAAAATTTCTCTTATACGTTTAAAGATATATCTTTTTCATTAATGTTAATGTAAAAAATTTTAATTCTGCTCCAAAAGAATCTTAGAAAACTTACCTAACCTTATTATAACAAAAACAATTTATTTTAGCCTAACCCAACTAAATATATTTTAGATTTGTTTACAATAATTTAATACTAAACAAACACAGTGAAATATATTTTTTTCGTTAGGTTCAAGAATGATTTTGGCGAAATTATTGCATACACAAATTTTCACTTGTCCTATATGGCAAGATGAGCGTTGCTATTTAAGCCAAGATCGGAAGTTCTGCCTATTCGGCACGACACACACACACACACATATATATATATATATATATTTATTTTATTTTATTATCACACTGGCCGATTCCCACCAAGGCAGGGTGGCCCGAAAAAGTGTGTGTGTGTGTGTGTGTGTGTGTGTGTGTGTGTATGTGTAAAACAAGCCAAAGGGGGTGGAAATCTTTATCTTAAGTACTTTCACATTTCTCAGTGCATCATCAGGAACTATGCAATGTTGCAAAGGAGCAACTGAAGGAGCGAGGCGAAGTTTATCTCAGAATAGCGCAGAGTGGGCCTGTCGCGGTAAAACACCTAACTCTGCTGGGTGCGTGATTCTTGTGGGATTGACTGGTCCTGTGGGTTAGAGCGTCATGTGATTTTCGCTCACCATGAGGCGGGCCAAAACGACATGGGTTCGAGTCCTCGGCTAATCGCAGTGTTGTTGTTATATATATATATATATATATATATATATATATATATATATATATATATATATATGTTAACACGCCGGCCATTTCTCACTGAGGTAGGGTGACCCAAAAAGAAGAAAAAAAAATTTCATCATTCAACACTTTCAATATCACTCACACATAATCACTGTCTTTGCAGAGGCGCTCAGATACGACAGCTTAGACGTCACTCCAAACTAACTGCCAATATCTTAAACTTCTCCTTTAAAGTGCAGGCATTGTATTTCCCATTTTCAGGACTCAAGTCCGGCTAACCGGTTTCCCTGAATCCCTTCACAAAATATTACCCTGCTCACACTCCAACAGGTCCCAAAAACCATTCGTCTCCACTCACTATCTAACACGCTCACGCACGCTTGCTGAAGTCCAAGCAACTCGCCGAAACCTCCTTTACCCCCTCCTTCCAACCTTTTCGGAAACGACTCCTACCTCGCCTTCCTACCTCAACAGATTCATACGCACTCCAAGTCATTCTTTGTTCCATTCTCTCTAAATGATCAAACCACCTCAACAACCCCTCTTCAGCCATCTGACTAAAACTTTTAGTAACTCC
>NC_091342.1:21044374-21114374 GCF_038502225.1 Cherax quadricarinatus | reverse complement strand
GTGGCCACAGCTCTGTGGTAGTGAAGCTGTATGAGTGGCAGTAGTAATAGTAATACTACTGTAGTTGATTTAGTTGTACAGTGTGACATACCTGTGAGTGGTTTCGTGGGTTCTTCTACCCTCGCAGTCTGGTCTGAGCCTTGCTTTACTACCATTCCTGTCCTAAAAAATATATATGATTTTTTTCCAGTACGAAATGGGAGCATATATTTTTTTCACCTGTATTATGCCAGCAGTGACCGGAGGGAGTGGAGGATTGGGAGAGTCTTCTGCTTTACTATCCTTGTCCTCAGTCAGATAGTAGTAGTCAGCCCTCTGCCGACAGCATCGTTTTAGACTTTTCCAATTCTTTGCTATCTGTCTTGCCACTTCTCTCTCTCTTTCTCTCTTTCTCTCTCTCTTTCTCTCTCTCTTTCTCTCTTTCTCTCTTTCTCTCTCTCTCTTTCTCTCTCTCTCTCTCTCTCTCTCTCTCTCTCTCTCTCTCTCTCTGCTAAGTTTGTACAGAGTCGAACCAGTAAAGCCTCGCCCTGCTACCCACAGTTCAACACCTACACAATATTTACAAGGTTTCAGATGGATTTCCTGTGACGTCACTGGTCAATGTAAACAGTGTGGCTGGGAACATTTCGTCAGCAGAATAGGAGCCAGAGGATGTAGTATGTCATCTCTGTTGGATATTTTGAGCACGGAATGCCGTCAACGAATTACCTGGCCATCTAGACATCGCTGTAAAATAGGAGACGAACAATATGAAGTTTTCGCAGCATTTTGACTAATGGAACCCTGATTTTGTTGATATATGTAAATTATCATAAATGTTGTCAGAATTAAAAATGACTTAGAATTTTACGCACGAATCTTCTCGGTTATTTTCATACTGGGATTGTTAGTGGGTGTCTTGTGTCTGCCGGGGTTGAGCCACAATCCTTGATCCCTCTCCTAAGCTGACTTCACAGAAATTTATTTGATTTTTGCCTATCGGTCTATGTCATATCTGTTCTTGATGCTGTGAAATATTTTCCTCCATTTCCTCTCTACCACTCAGACTACAGAAATACTTTTCTACTTCAATTTCTAACATTCCTAATGTTCATCTATGCATAGTTTAAAACTGTACCACTGAGTCCCTTGTTTCCTCTCTAACAGCTTTTTTTGATTTACACTATCGATTTTTGGAAGGATTCTGAGGACCGCAATTATATTCCCCCTCTGCTCCAGGGTTGCCTACTTCAGTCACACGTAGGATAAGTCAAACTGGAAACCTTTAAACGTTCTCTTGCTTTGTACATAATTAACTGGAGGCTCGACGCTGCTCTTACGAAGCCTATGATGGTCGTCCATACATTGTGTATAGTATCTAGAAAATTCTACATTAATGTTCTTGAATGTTGTACACAGGTTTGTTAGTCTTGCGCATGCCACAGAGATTATCTGACTGACGGCATATGTGGTATAGGGTCATCTTCCCTCCCTTTTCCCAAGGACACCAACTGCTTCTGAATTCTTTGTGCCTCTCTGATCCTCTTTACCTTTCATCTGTTCGAACTGAACTTATAAAAATATCTGACCACCACTTTTTTTTATAGTATCTCCAAGTGACCCTAGAAACTGTTTCTTTGCCCGAATAGGTTTACCTTCCTTATTTGTTTTACATGGTCAGTAAACATGGACACGTAGGGCTCAAGTCTATGTATAACTGGAACCCACCTTGTAGAACATTTGTGTATATCAGACACTACTTCCCCCTTAACCGACCTTTGTGGTACCTCGCTTGTTGCACTCACTCATTCTGATGCCTCTTTCTACACTCTTACCCTGTTTCTTCTTTTCTTTATCCTTGTGAACATTTCCTCTTTTTCTCCTGCTTCTTTTCTTGTCTGTAGACTAATTTCTGTTTAGGTACGTAATCAAACGTTTTTGTAGGGGCCATGTTTTTACCATGTAAAAGTATTTTAAATAAATAGTACAATAAGATATACAAACATTGTAAAGTTGTGCACTACACCTTACTTCATGACACGGAAGATACGAGACCTAAAATATAGACTTGTTTTACTGTTTAAACAGAATGTATAAAAACTCTTAAATACTTGTAACGTCTCTTTAGATATGTAGATAAGCAGGTTGGAAATGTGAAGAGAGCTTTGACATTGTCAATTATTCAGCGATCTTCAGTAAATATATATATACAATACACAAACACAAGAGAACAAAGATAAAATAAATGACCATAAAAAATATTTGCATGCATAAAACACACCACTAATATTTTTATACAAAGTTAAACTAACCAGCATCTAACAAATACCAATTAATTGTTAATGTCAAAAGTCTTTCCTAAAAAGTCTTGGAGATCTTTACAGGCACCCCGGGAATTATATATATATATATATATATATATATATATATATATATATATATATATATATATATAAAGAATTGTTTGCCGTGACCAAACAATTAAAATGTGTTCCACAGTTAGCTGGATAACACAGGTGCTCCTGCGTTATCCAACCACCAACTAACCTGCCACCCCTTCATTGTGGCAGTTGTTCCTGCCACAATGAAGGGGTGGCAGGAGCACCTGCAAACAGGCAACCATGGCCGAGACGTGTGTGCCTGATCCTCAGTTAACAGAGATCCTTCTCAAAGTGACGTTTCCCGTTGAAAAAAAAAGAGGGTCAAATACCCGTGAGGTGCCGAATCCAGTATGACTCGCTTCTTGTCTGTAGGGCCCACCAGGCTTGACACTTCTCAAAGGACATATATGTACATGGATCATGAAGTCATTAAAGCAAAAGTGTGCTACAGAACGAGTTCATTAGAGCAGAATTCGCCTCCGTACTTCCCATTCATTGTCTGGAATACCAACATAGTCCGGGCACCAACAGAAATCTGCATCCTTCTGCCGGATACTCGAACATGAGACATGTAATCACTCTACTGTAAAAATAACTTACTGAAACGAAAGGTACGGGAGATGGATTAAGAGATGTAGAGGTAATATGAATTAAAAAACACTGTCAATACTCAAAGTCCAGGACTCTTCAGACCAAAAAAGTATTGCCGGAACAAAGTTTCCACTCATCCAAGAAGTTCCTGCAGGTGCAACCTGATCAGCCAGGTTGTGGTGGCCTGCTGGCCAGCGAACAGCAATAGCCTGACTGATCAGACGGACACTACAAAAATAATAAAACTCCGGAACAATGACACATGTACATCATAACTTGAGTGCGTACTTACCCAGACTTGGAGGTGGGAATGTTAGGGTCACTGTGCTTCCTGTTCTCTCTCGTCCGTTTCTGAAACATTGTAGCTACATTAAATACAGTAATTACATGGAAACATTGAAAGAAAATCCAAAAGGCATTATATAGATCGAAAACAACATTATAATCTTATCAAACCCTCCCATTAAAAAGTATACTAATTTCACAAGTCCAAACTAGGAAATACAAATGTAAACATTATCACGATTTTCAGAAGTAAATACTTGTTGCCGTTAATTAAATATTCAATTAACGATAATTCTTCGGTCCAGGACAGTACACATCCTAGTGGCAACATTAATGTTACTATGCTGATCTACACATCCTAGTGGCAACATTAATGTTACTATGCTGATCTACACATCCTAGTGGCAACATTAATGTTACTATGCTGATCTACACATCCTAGTGGCAACATTAATGTTACTATGCTGATCCAACCACAGTAGTTAAAGCCTTGATTTCCGATTTTTTTTCTCTTCTCTTTGTTGTGTTACCTTTTGGCTAAAAGTTAATCGTGTAAGGTTTTGTCACGATTAGACTTAATGTAGCACCAAATTTCCACCCCCTCCCAAACTACACAATGGGAATTTCTATATCTATCTGCTTGCTTTTTTTTTTATTATTATTATTTACTTTCAGGTTAATAGTGATGGATATGCGCTTCAATTCTTTTCCGATATTCAATTTTCCCTAGAGAGTAGTAAGGAAGAAGTGTGAAAGGTTGAGGGCGTTAGAGCACCTCGAAATATTTTTCATCGTCACAAAACTTCATACAAATGGAAGGAAAACGACCGAAAAAGGCAAGAAAATTTCAAGTATTAATTTTCTACCCCCTATCAATGGCCCACCTTAAATTGGTGTCGTTGGGACACCTACATGAACCCCCAATGTTTTCTTTTTGTCAGTTTTTTTTTTTTTTTTTTTTTTTTTTTTTGGTCATTGCGTGGAACATGACAGAATAAAAGAGTTTTTAAACATTCGTTTTTTTGTGGACCGCTCTACTATACACATCTAAGTTAGCTGAAAAATATTTAATGGGATTTTATAAATCACTTCCGCACACAACAAAATTGTATAAATTGTCTATGGCACACACAGGGCGAATACAAGAGACCTAAATAACTATATGACAAGCAAGGTGACTACAACTGTAGACAAAATTAAAGAAGTAAAACAGAGTAATGGCCAGAGTAAAAGTAGGACACACCAAGCTAGCAGCTCACAGCTCTATATACAAAACAAACATCAGTAAATGTCTATATTCCACTGTTTAACCATCACACTGCGAGTATCAGCTTCAAGCTTCAACTTGCCACCCTGAGTTTCCCCTTGAAAACATACTGGGGTAGACAATTCTCACTACATATAACACCAAAAATAAGGAAAACACTAACAATGTTCATACAAACTACCAGAAAACTGGGCGATATATATATCATAATGATAAACAGAACAGTCTCCCCAAACACCTCGGCACTATCAAGAGAAAATGGTGAAGAGGCAACTCTTTCAAGCGCCTCATCTTGACAACAAGCATTACTGAACTAAACATAATCCAGTAGCTGCCCACTGTGAAGCAACATACACACTACACTTCGTGCAATAACTGGGAGAGAGGACTACAAGATTCAGCAATACGTACACAACAGTTGACTACGAGAGTCCTTAATATGCATACAAGGTGACTAATACAGACCTAAATATGCATACTATACTATATACACCTGCCTCCACCAGGTGGTATACATAGAGCATACCTGGAGAGGGTTTCGGGGGTCAACGCTCCCGCGGCTCGGTCTGAGACCAGGCCTCGTGGTGGATCAGGGTCTGATTAACCAGGCTGTTACTGCTGGACGCACGCAAACTGACGTACGAACCACAGCCCGGCTGGTCAGGTACTGACTTTAGATGCCTGTCCAGTGCCTTCTTGAAGACAGCCAGGGGTCTACTGGTAATCCCCTCTTATGTATGCTGGGAAGCAGTTGAACAGTCTTAAGCCCCTGACACTTATTGTGTTGTCTCTCAGTGTACTCGTGCCGCCCCTGCAGAGTTTTTTCCTCTCATAGGGAATGATTTTCGTGTGCATGTTTGGTACTCATTCTTCTAGGATTTCCTAAGTGTATATTATCATGTATCTCTCTCGCCTGTGTTCCAGGGAATACAAATCAAGGGACTTGGTATGGGTGGAACATCACAAAAGTTCTTATCAACTTAGCAGTGCAACACTGCAAATATTCTCCAAAGTCAACAACATACAATTCTGAGGACCTGATGTCAGGCTAAGCCTGTTAATTAATTTTGCATACATCTTCCAAGAAACTTGGTTATATCAGGAAGTGGTCCATGGAACCTGCACCCCAATTCGGCCTCACCTACACCACTCAAGGCTTAATGACGGAGGTAAGGAAAACGAGATAGTATGGAAGACCCATGATATTCCTGTGACCTGTTTCGAGAACCTTTCTACTCTTGCAGCAGCCTGGTCTGGGGTGAAGCCGGGCATAAGATCCTACGTAAATTTCTGTTATCTTTGACTGGCTCTGAGGACTATCTTCCCAACGGCCCAGTCTCAAACCATGCTTCCGAGGTTGGAAAGGAAATATTACAGGATTAAAGACTATTAAGAAGCACATAGGAAAGTAAAGGTAAGTGTATAGTGTAACAAATATTTATTTTAGGGATAATCGCATACATGACTGCCTCTCAGGCGAGATAATAAGTTACATACACAAAAATACATACTGTATTTCTATGTGGATAGGCAAAGTTTATTTTTATGTTTACGTCTTGGGCCGCCTCTCATTAAGATAAAAACTTAAAGGAGGAAACATTCACCATTACTCACTCAATAACTGCCCTGGCAGAGCAGCACACACATCATAATCCGAATGAACCTTTCACCAGCAAAATCCTTATCAGTGCTTTAGAATACAGACAGTATTTCCTACCACCAGAACTACACTCTGACTAACCGGTTTATCTGAATCCAGTTCAAAAATTTATTCACACTGGGACAGCACTCTAAATCCCAGAAGTCACTTGTCTCCACCGACTCTTGTTTAACACCCTCACACCAGTCACAGGTAAGTCAAAGTGCACAAATAACTCAACTACAATAGATACCGAAGCCCCTACCACTCAAAACCTCTATCTTGTGTTTTTTATATAGTGCCGCTTCAGAGCTGTTCATTCTTTCCATATCTAAGCAGTTGGAACTCGACATTATTAAGTCTTATTACTCTTCATTGCTTACTGTAAGACTTTATATTTTCTTATAATTTTTCTGTCTCTCCTACAGACGTGATTTCATGCTTATTTTGGTATCATTCTCGAATCATACTCTGGAGAGCGTTTTTATGTATGTCTGTTATGAGGATAAGAAACAGTAAAGGCGCCAGAACCGTGCCTTTGGGCACGGAGCTCTTTACACTGATAATATTGGATTTTTCTCCGTTTGTTAAGGTGGAAGCCAACTAATTGGGTATGATGGATTGCTTTAAAAGTATACATATATGTATGTTTGTTCCTAACTACCTCTCTGTCTTCATGAACATATTAATAAAAGCAAGCATTATACATAGTTCGTGACCAACAGCAACTCAAACATGTTTACCATTCCTTTCTTAAAAAATAAGATAAAGGAAACTACAAAATTTGAAAAATATAGAAATAAAACAAGTACAACGATTATATTGGGAATGAATAGTTGCGGCAGATACAACTCACGAGTTCTCACAGACTAAATAAAACCTAAGTGTGATTTACTTCTCAAAATAATCACAGATTTATGCAGCTAAAGAGGCTCTCGAGGATCTCCCGTGTGCATATGATTATTATTGAAAATTGTTTGCCGAACAGTGATATCAATCCAGGTGGAGGAATTAGCAGTTCACATGACTGAACGCGCACGGGCAACGTGCAGTCATACATCTCTACATCTTTCAGCTCTGCGATCTCACTTGCCTTGAAGAGCGAATTTGCAACCCCCCTCTACAGAACGAAGGGGGAAGTTGAGCAATGCATACCATACCTTGTAATGATATGGAAGACGCGGCCCAGTTTCGCACTGAGGTCAGGACAACAAACTTATGCAAGGGGTGTGCCCAGAGAAAATTCTTATTTAAAGATATATTACGTAAGATTGAATATTCAGTAAGGCTTTACCTTAATGAAACATGCAATAGGAAGAATTAAATTAGGGACACCTAATCAAGGGAAACCTTGATTTCTGACATAGGTACGTAGGTGGGGTCCGTGTAAGACGCCCTGGTGTCAGCACATTTTACCCGTCCGGGGTGCTACAGTGACCAAAGACAGGAGTCACTTGCAGGAGAGAGAATATCGAAGCGACGTCATGCAACTTTGAAATGTTAATCTGCGTGGAAATACCCTTAATGATGGTATCCGTCTGTGGTCTCATAGCAGTCACACCGCGCTGATACGCAAGCTCTTCCCGCGACCCTGGCTGTGTGACATGGTACGTTTATTAACCTCTGACATTACCAATAAATGTTCAGGACTGAAACATCGTGAACTTTGTGAACGCGTGATGGTGACAAGTTGGGTGATGCTGAACCAAATCAATGAGCCCACTTGACTGTTTATTGCATGTGCAGATCTCTACGAGTATAGAGACAATATTTTAGTGTACTGATAGAGCTGTCGAATATTAATGCATCTAAGGAGTGTCTAAGCCTGCCTAAAACGGACTATGTATCTTTAATCAAGCCACTGATATCGGGATCCAGATGACACGTCCCTAAAATATGACACTGGAGCGATGTGTCCAGCACGTGTTATAGAGGTTTGGAGAAGCGCCTGTGGGACCGAGTGATATGTGGGCGATTAGCATAATACAGATAGTTACGTGAACTCTTATTCGAGACAGACTTGTGCAACAGCTGAATACATATTAATTAGGTCATAATCCTAACCCTTTTATGTTTCGCCCAATATACAGCTACGAAGGCACTATTCGACAGTCGCTGTAGGAGGAAAGAGTTCATGATGAGTGCTGGGACCTTCAGACCGCCTACTCTTAGGATAAGTGACTCATTATTTCTACTAGGATTAACTCAGTCCCAAGATTCGTCTCCAACTGTAAAAAGCGTCTACAATCCATATCGCAAATCTCTTATTAATCTGCTCTGCTCAAAAATAACGTAATGTAAATATAAATATTAAATTAGAGCTCTTCAAGGCAACTGCTGTTCATTATATTGCATTGAATGTCAATATGCAACAAAGAGTTCATCCAAACTAATGAAAGGTCATGCGATTTGGAAAAGGTGAGGACAGACCTCAACGAGAGTACAGGAGCGGAGAAAAACTGCCAGTATCTGAGAGTGAAAAAGAACCTAGGGTAAATACAAAACCAAGCATATCCTCACAATTAAATAAACTGCACACACACACTAGCAGCAAATGGAAAAATAACAACTACTTCAGAACTTTGTCATATAATGTACGTGAAGGTCGAAAAAGTCCAAAGGTTTGCAACCTGACTAGTACCAGAAATGACAGGAAGGTACTATGAGAAGAGGTTGAAGGAACTAAATTTAACAACCTTGGCGTAAAGAAAGTGAGAGATGATTACTACATACAAAATCCTAAAAGGAAATGATAGGGAAAAGGACAAACTGCTTGAATTAAGAGGACAAGGATTAGGGGAACACTGAAGATGAAAACACAAATGAGGATGCAAGTATTTCTTTAGTTTCAGGGCAGCTGAAGAGTGAATGCAGAAGTGGAGGAAAATTTAATACACAACCTCAAGAGTAGAAAAGATCTAAGAGGCCAGAAATTAGTAATGGCAATCAAAGTAATCTAGGCGACGGAGTCAGGAGCAGAGTCTCGATCCCTGCAAACACAGATCAGTGAGTACATACAAAGTAGGTAGCAGCACGTGTTGTCTTTCCTAACTCACTGAAATAATCATAAGGAGACAAAATACTCACCCGCCCATGTTGTTTTTCCTTGAGACTCTCTGATCTGTTCACCGGGGTGCCTGACTTTTTCTTCTGTTGCTGCAAGCTGTGTTTAGTGGGCGGACTGCGGATAAACAAAACAACATAGTTAGTTATCTTCATATATTACGTCTACACAGCCACAACACTTCACTAGGGTCTCAACAGCTTATCATATCAATGACACCAAAAATATTAAAGTAAAACAATATTCCACAGTATACCCAGCAGGGATACCACAATATAGTAAGCAGGGATACCACAGAATATCCTCCAAAGATACCACAGTATACCCTCCAGGGATACCACAGTATATCCTCCAGGGATACCACAGTATACCTTCCAGGGATACCACAGTATACTAAGCAGGGATACCACAGTATATCCTTCAGGGATACCACAGTATACCTTCCAGGGATACCACAGTATGCCTTCCAGGGATACCGCAGTATACCCTCCAGGGATACCACAGTATATCCTTCAGGGATACCACAGTGTATCCTCCAGAGATACCACAGCATATCCTCCAGGGATACCACAGTATACCCTCCAGGGATACCACAGTATATCCTCCAGGGATATAACAGTATATCCTCCAAGGATACCACAGTACAGCTTCCAGGGACACCACAGTATACCCTTCAGGGATACCACAGTATATCCTCCAGGGATACCACAGTATACCCTCCAGGGATACCACAGTATACCCTCCAGGGATACCACAGTATACTCTACAGGGATACCACATTATACCCTCCAAGGATATCACAGTATACCCTCCAGGGATACCACATATACCCTCCAGGGATACCACAGTATACCTCCAGGGATAAGACAATATACCTTACAGGGATATCACAGTATACCCTCTAGGGATAAGACAGTATACCTTACAGGGATACCACAGTATACCCTCCAGGGATAAGACAGTATACCCTACAGGGATACCAAAGTATACCCTCCAGGGATAAGACAGTATACCCTACAGGGATACCACGGTATACCCTACAGGGATACCACGGTATACCCTACAGGGATACCACGGTATACCCTACAGGGATACCACGGTATACCCTACAGGGATACCACGGTATACCCTCCAGAAATAAAACAGTATACCCGACAAGGATACCACAGTATACCCTTTAAGGATACCGAGATCGAAGTGTGCAATAATACCAATTTTTCTATTGTTGTTCTACATATATTTCTTTTTTTTATAAAATATGGAAAATTCATTCAAACTGTTAAGAGTAATTACTCACGTCTACTGTAAATCAACACAAGTGTGAAGCAAGCTTTTGCGACAACGTTTCGCACTCTAAATTAACACAAGCGTGAAGCAAGCTTTTGCGACAACGTTTCGCACTGCGTAAGCTCTACACAGACTGAAATGTTGTCCTAATAAAAGCTTGTGGGGTAACGAGTCTTTTCTTCAATAATATGTCCAGTAGGTGACTTGTATTCAGTAAATAATGAATGTAGAGAGTTGCTAGCTTGATTGTTGACAAGTCTCGTCTCCCTCGTAACAAGGTTATTACTCATACTGCAAGTGTGACTACACTTTATGTATCACCACAGTGTTACCACCCTTAATATGTCACCATACAATTTATCACCATCCTCAACGTGTCACAACCCTCAACGAGTTACCATACAATGTGTCACCAGCCAATGCATCACCACCGTCCTATTTGAAAAATTGGTACAGTGTAAATTAAGCACCGTAAGAAGTGGTCTTCACTTTATAAGAAGGATCTTGGTTCTATGTATGTCTGGGTAAAACAGTCTTCTTTACTCAATCACTGTCATACAGATAATACCTCAATGCTGCTGAAGAGCTCTTCATCCAATGAATTGGTGCTACCCCTCCGTCTGTTTCAGACTTATTCACTTCCCATCCCCCAGATGCTAAATGACCCCTTATGAATTTAGCGCTTAATTTTCTGATTCTTATATCCGACATAACTGACAAATCATAGCACTGTAAAATCCCCTGCTGATAACACCAAAATCTCAAGCAAAGTGGCGCCCATCGATGAGATAATGAGTCTTCAAGAGAATATAAAGTAAATCTACCATTGGGTCTCACAACAAACAATATGATGTTCAATGAGGGCAAGTTTCAGTTGCTCCGCTATGCAAGAACAGAAGAAATATAGACTGAAACGGAGTAGAGGACAAACTCAATACAGTGGAAGCCTCATGCACGAGACTTGTAAGTAAGATGTTCAGCTTACATTCAGGGATCACAACAGTGTTGCGAATGCTTCCGCAAATAAAATAATCGGTTGCTTAGCTAGAACTTCCAAGAAAAAGAGATGCTGAGTCACTGATTATACTCTTCAAGTCACTTTTCCCTTCAGGCTGAAATGCTGTATAATAACTGCCACTGATAATGTGCAACACTCACTGATAATGTGCAACACTGTCACTGATAATGTGCAACACTCACTGATGTGCAACACTGTCACTGATAATGTGCAACACTCACTGATAATGTGCAACACTGTCACTGATAATGTGCAACACTCACTGATAATGTGCAACACTGTCACTGATAATGCGCAACACTAATATTGTACAACACTGTCACTGATAATGCATAACACTGTCACTGATAATAACACTCACTGATAATGTGCAACACTGTCACTGATAATGTGCAACACTGTCACTGATAATGTACAACACTGTCACTGATAATGTACAACACTGTCACTGATAATGTGCAACACTGACTGATAATGTACAACACTGTCACTGATAATGTGCAACACTGTCACTGATAATAACACTCACTGATAATGTGCAACACTGTCACTGATAATGTACAACACTGTCACTGATAATGTGCAACACTAATATTGTACAACACTGTCACTGATAATAACACTCACTGATAATGTGCAACACTGTCACTGATAATGTACAACACTGTCACTGATAATGTACAACACTCACTGATAATGTGCAACACTGTCACTGATAATGTACAACACTCACTGATAATGTACAACACTGTCACTGATAATGCACAACTGTCACTGATAATGTACTACACTGTCACTGATAATGTACAACACTGTCACTGATAATGTACAACACTGTCACTGATAATGCACAACACTGTCACTGATAATGTACAACACTGTCACTGATAATGTACAACACTGTCACTGATAATGTACAACACTGTCACTGATAATGCACAACACTGTCACTGATAATGTACAACACTGTCACTGATAATGTACAACACTGTCACTGATAATGTACAACACTGTCACTGATAATGTACAACACTGTCACTGATAATGTACAACACTGTCACTGATAATGTACAACACTGTCACTAATAATGTACAACACTGTCACTGATAATGTACAACACTGTCACTAATAATGTACAACACTGTCACTGATAATGTACAACACTGTCACTGATAATGTACAACACTGTCACTGATAATGTACAACACTGTCACTGATAATGTACAACACTGTCACTGATAATGTACAACACTGTCACTGATAATGTACAACACTGTCACTGATAATGTACAACACTGTCACTGATAATGTACAACACTGTCACTGATAATGTACAACACTGTCACTGATAATGTACAACACTGTCACTGATAATGTACTACACTGTCACTGATAATGTACAACACTGTCACTGATAATGTACAACACTCACTAATAATGTACAACACTGTCACTGATAATGTACAACACTGTCACTGATAATGCACAACACTGTCACTAAAAATGTACTACACTGTCACTGATAATGCACAACACTGTCACTGATAATGCACAACACTGTCACTGATAATGTACAACACTGTCACTGATAATGCACAACACTGTCACTAAAAATGTACTACACTGTCACTGATAATGCACAACACTGTCACTGATAATGTACTACACTGTCACTGATAATGCACAACACTGTCACTGATAATGTACTACACTGTCACTGATAATGCACAACACTGTCACTGATAATGCACAACACTGTCACTGATAATGTACTACACTGTCACTGATAATGTACTACACTGTCACTGATAATGTACTACACTGTCACTGATAATGCACAACACTGTCACTGATAATGTACTACACTGTCACTGATAATGTACAACACTGTCACTGATAATGCACAACACTGTCACTGATAATGTACACCACCCACTGATAATGCACAACACTGTCACTAAAAATGTACTACACTGTCACTGATAATGCACAACACTGTCACTGATAATGCACAACACTGTCACTGATAATGTACTACACTGTCACTGATAATGCACAACACTGTCACTGATAATGTACTACACTGTCACTGATAATGTACACCACCCACTGATAATGCACAACACTGTCACTAAAAATGTACTACACTGTCACTGATAATGCACAACACTGTCACTGATAATGTACAACACTGTCACTGATAATGTACAACACTGTCACTGATAATGTACAACACTGTCACTGATAATGCACAACACTGTCACTGATAATGTACAACACTGTCACTGATAATGTACAACACTGTCACTGATAATGTACAACACTGTCACTGATAATGCACAACACTGTCACTGATAATGCACAACACTGTCACTGATAATGCACAACACTGTCACTGATAATGTACAACACTGTCACTGATAATGTACAACACTGTCACTGATAATGTACAACACTGTCACTGATAATGCACAACACTGTCACTGATAATGCACAACACTGTCACTGATAATGCACAACACTGTCACTGATAATGCACAACACTGTCACTGATAATGTACTACACTGTCACTGATAATGTACAACACTGTCACTGATAATGCACAACACTGTCACTGATAATGTACACCACTGTCACTGATAATGTACAACACTGTCACTGATAATGCACAACACTGTCACTGATAATGTACTACACTGTCACTGATAATGCACAACACTGTCACTGATAATGCACAACACTGTCACTGATAATGTACAACACTGTCACTGATAATGTACAACACTGTCACTGATAATGCACAACACTGTCACTAAAAATGTACTACACTGTCACTGATAATGCACAACACTGTCACTGATAATGCACAACACTGTCACTGATAATGTACAACACTGTCACTGATAATGCACAACACTGTCACTAAAAATGTACTACACTGTCACTGATAATGCACAACACTGTCACTGATAATGCACAACACTGTCACTGATAATGTACTACACTGTCACTGATAATGCACAACACTGTCACTGATAATGTACTACACTGTCACTGATAATGCACAACACTGTCACTGATAATGCACAACACTGTCACTGATAATGTACTACACTGTCACTGATAATGTACTACACTGTCACTGATAATGTACTACACTGTCACTGATAATGCACAACACTGTCACTGATAATGTACTACACTGTCACTGATAATGTACAACACTGTCACTGATAATGCACAACACTGTCACTGATAATGTACACCACCCACTGATAATGCACAACACTGTCACTAAAAATGTACTACACTGTCACTGATAATGCACAACACTGTCACTGATAATGCACAACACTGTCACTGATAATGTACTACACTGTCACTGATAATGCACAACACTGTCACTGATAATGTACTACACTGTCACTGATAATGTACACCACCCACTGATAATGCACAACACTGTCACTAAAAATGTACTACACTGTCACTGATAATGCACAACACTGTCACTGATAATGTACACCACCCACTGATAATGCACAACACTGTCACTAAAAATGTACTACACTGTCACTGATAATGCACAACACTGTCACTGATAATGCACAACACTGTCACTGATAATGTACTACACTGTCACTGATAATGCACAACACTGTCACTGATAATGTACTACACTGTCACTGATAATGCACAACACTGTCACTGATAATGTACAACACTGTCACTGATAATGTACAACACTGTCACTGATAATGTACAACACTGTCACTGATAATGTACACCACTGTCAATGATAATGTACACCACTGTCACTGATAATGTACAACACTCACTAATAATGTACAACACTGTCACTGATAATGTACAACACTGTCACTGATAATGTACAACACTGTCACTGATAATGTACAACACTCACTAATAATGTACAACACTGTCACTGATAATGTACAACACTGTCACTGATAATGTACAACACTCACTAATAATGTACAACACTGTCACTGATAATGTACAACACTGTCACTGATAATGTACAACACTGTCACTGATAATGTACAACACTGTCACTGATGATGTACTACACTGTCACTGATAATGTACTACACTGTCACTGATAATGTACTACACTGTCACTGATAATGCACAACAATGTCACTGATAATGTACACCATTCACTGATAATGTACAACACTGTCACTGATAATGTACTACACTGTCACTGATAATGTACAACACTGTCACTGATAATGTACTACACTGTCACTGATAATGCACAACACTGTCACTGATAATGTACTACACTGTCACTGATAATGTACTACACTGTCACTGATAATGCACAACACTGTCACTGATAATGTACTACACTGTCACTGATAATGTACAACACTGTCACTGATAATGTACTACACTGTCACTGATAATGCACAACACTGTCACTGATAATGTACTACACTGTCAATGATAATGTACTACACTGTCACTGATAATGTACTACACTGTCACTGATAATGCACAACACTGTCACTGATAATGTACTACACTGTCAATGATAATGTACTACACTGTCAATGATAATGTACTACACTGTCACTGATAATGTACTACACTGTCACTGATAATGCACAACACTGTCACTGATAATGTACTACACTGTCACTGATAATGCACAACACTGTCACTGATAATGTACTACACTGTCACTGATAATGCACAACACTGTCACTGATAATGTACTACACTGTCACTGATAATGCACAACAATCTCAATGATAATGTACACCACCCACTGATAATGCACAACACTGTCACTGATAATGTACTACACTGTCACTGATAATGTACAACACTGTCACTGATAATGTACTACACTGTCACTGATAATGTACTACACTGTCACTGATAATGTACACCACCCACTGATAATGCACAACACTGTCACTGATAATGTACTACACTGTCACTGATAATGTACTACACTGTCACTGATAATGTACTACACTGTCACTGATAATGCACAACACTGTCACTGATAATGTACACCACCCACTGATAATGCACAACACTGTCACTGATAATGTACTACACTGTCACTGATAATGTACTACACTGTCACTGATAATGTACTACACTGTCACTGATAATGTACTACACTGTCACTGATAATGCACAACACTGTCACTGATAATGCACAACACTGTCACTGATAATGTACTACACTGTCACTGATAATGCACAACACTGTCACTGATAATGTACTACACTGTCACTGATAATGCACAACACTGTCACTGATAATGTACTACATTGTCACTGATAATGTACAACACTCTCACTGATAATGTACTACATTGTCACTGATAATGTACTACACTGTCACTGATAATGCACAACACTGTCACTGATAATGTACTACACTGTCACTGATAATGTACTACACTGTCACTGATAATGTACTACACTGTCACTGATAATGCACAACACTGTCACTGATAATGCACAACACTGTCACTGATAATGCACAACACTCTCACTGATAATGTACTACATTGTCACTGATAATGTACTACACTGTCACTGATAATGCACAACACTCTCACTGATAATGTACTACACTGTCACTGATAATGTACTACACTGTCACTGATAATGTACTACACTGTCACTGATAATGTACTACACTGTCACTGATAATGCACAACAGTGTCACTGATAATGCACAACACTGTCACTGATAATGTACTACACTGTCACTGATAATGTACTACACTGTCACTGATAATGCACAACACTGTCACTGATAATGTACTACACTGTCACTGATAATGCACAACACTGCCACTGATAATGTACTACACTGTCACTGATAATGCACAACACTGTCACTGATAATGCACAACACTGCCACTGATAATGTACTACACTGTCACTGATAATGCACAACAGTGTCACTGATAATGCACAACACTGTCACTGATAATGTACTACACTGTCACTGATAATGCACAACAGTGTCACTGATAATGCACAACACTGTCACTGATAATGTACTACACTGTCACTGATAATGCACAACAGTGTCACTGATAATGCACAACACTGTCACTGATAATGTACTACACTGTCACTGATAATGCACAACAGTGTCACTGATAATGCACAACACTGTCACTGATAATGTACTACACTGTCACTGATAATGCACAACAGTGTCACTGATAATGCACAACACTGTCACTGATAATGTACTACACTGTCACTGATAATGTACTACACTGTCACTGATAATGCACAACACTGTCACTGATAATGTACTACACTGTCACTGATAATGCACAACACTGCCACTGATAATGTACTACACTGTCACTGATAATGCACAACACTGTCACTGATAATGCACAACACTGCCACTGATAATGTACTACACTGTCACTGATAATGTACTACACTGTCACTGATAATGTACTACACTGTCACTGATAATGTACTACACTGTCACTGATAATGTACTACACTGTCACTGATAATGTACAACACTGTCACTGATAATGTACTACACTGTCACTGATAATGCACAACAGTGTCACTGATAATGCACAACACTGTCACTGATAATGTACTACACTGTCATTGATAATGCACAACACTGTCACTGATAATGTACAGCACTCACTGATAATGCACAACACTGTCAATGATAATGCACAACACTGTCACTGATAATGCACAACACTGTCACTGATAATGTACAACACTCACTGATAATGCACAACACTGCCACTGATAATGTACTACACTGTCACTGATAATGCACAACACTGTCACTGATAATGTACTACACTGTCACTGATAATGCACAACACTGTCACTGATAATGCACAACACTGTCACTGATAATGCACAACAGTGTCACTGATAATGCACAACACTGTCACTGATAATGTACTACACTGTCACTGATAATGCACAACACTGTCACTGATAATGCACAACACTGTCACTGATAATGCACAACACTGTAACTGATAATGCACAACACTGTCACTGATAATGTACTACACTGTCACTGATAATGTATAACAATCACTGATAATGCACAACACTGTCACTGATAATGCACAACACTGTCACTGATAATGCACAACACTGTCACTGATAATGCACAACACTGTCACTGATAATGTACACCACCCACTGATAATGCACAACACTGTCACTGATAATGTACTACACTGTCACTGATAATGTACTACACTGTCACTGATAATGTACTACACTGTCACTGATAATGTACTACACTGTCACTGATAATGCACAACAGTGTCACTGATAATGCACAACACTGTCACTGATAATGTACTACACTGTCACTGATAATGCACAACACTGTCACTGATAATGTACTACACTGTCACTGATAATGCACAACACTGCCACTGATAATGTACTACACTGTCACTGATAATGCACAACACTGTCACTGATAATGTACTACACTGTCACTGATAATGCACAACACTGTCACTGATAATGCACAACACTGTCACTGATAATGCACAACACTGTAACTGATAATGCACAACACAGTCACTGATAATGTACTACACTGTCACTGATAATGTATAACAATCACTGATAATGCACAACACTGTCACTGATAATGCACAACACTGTCACTGATAATGCACAACACTGTCACTGATAATGCACGACACTGTCACTGATAATGTACACCACCCACTGATAATGCACAACACTGTCACTGATAATGTACTACACTGTCACTGATAATGTACTACACTGTCACTGATAATGTACTACACTGTCACTGATAATGTACTACACTGTCACTGATAATGCACAACAGTGTCACTGATAATGCACAACACTGTCACTGATAATGTACTACACTGTCACTGATAATGCACAACACTGTCACTGATAATGTACTACACTGTCACTGATAATGCACAACACTGCCACTGATAATGTACTACACTGTCACTGATAATGCACAACACTGTCACTGATAATGCACAACACTGCCACTGATAATGTACTACACTGTCACTGATAATGCACAACACTGTCACTGATAATGTACTACACTGTCACTGATAATGTATAACAATCACTGATAATGCACAACACTGTCACTGATAATGCACAACACTGTCACTGATAATGCACAACACTGTCACTGATAATGCACAACACTGTCACTGATAATGTACACCACCCACTGATAATGCACAACACTGTCACTGATAATGTACTACACTGTCACTGATAATGCACAACACTGCCACTGATAATGTACTACACTGTCACTGATAATGTATAACAATCACTGATAATGCACAACACTGTCACTGATAATGTACTACACTGTCACTGATAATGCACAACACTGCCACTGATAATGTACTACACTGTCACTGATAATGTATAACAATCACTGATAATGCACAACACTGTCACTGATAATGCACAACACTGTCACTGATAATGCACAACACTGTCACTGATAATGCACAACACTGTCACTGATAATGTACACCACCCACTGATAATGCACAACACTGTCACTGATAATGTACTACACTGTCACTGATAATGCACAACACTGTCACTGATAATGTACACCACCCACTGATAATGCACAACACTGTCACTGATAATGTACTACACTGTCACTGATAATGCACAACACTGTCACTGATAATGCACAACACTGTCACTGATAATGTACAACACTGTCACTGATAATGTACTACACTGTCACTGATAATGCACAACACTGTCACTGATAATGCACAACACTGTCACTGATAATGCACAACACTGTCACTGATAATGTACACCACCCACTGATAATGCACAACACTGTCACTGATAATGTACTACACTGTCACTGATAATGTACTACACTGTCACTGATAATGTACTACACTGTCACTGATAATGTACTACACTGTCACTGATAATGCACAACACTGTCACTGATAATGTACTACACTGTCACTGATAATGCACAACACTGTCACTGATAATGTACTACACTGTCACTGATAATGCACAACACTGCCACTGATAATGTACTACACTGTCACTGATAATGCACAACACTGTCACTGATAATGCACAACACTGCCACTGATAATGTACTACACTGTCACTGATAATGCACAACACTCTCACTGATAATGTACTACACTGTCACTGATAATGTACTACACTGTCACTGATAATGTACTACACTCACTGATAATGTACTACACTGTCACTGATAATGTACTACACTGTCACTGATAATGCACAACAGTGTCACTGATAATGCACAACACTGTCACTGATAATGTACTACACTGTCACTGATAATGCACAACACTGTCACTGATAATGTACAGCACTCACTGATAATGCACAACACTGTCAATGATAATGCACAACACTGTCACTGATAATGTACTACACTGTCACTGATAATGTACAACACTCACTGATAATGCACAACACTGCCACTGATAATGTACTACACTGTCACTGATAATGCACAACAGTGTCACTGATAATGCACAACACTGTCACTGATAATGTACTACACTGTCACTGATAATGCACAACAGTGTCACTGATAATGCACAACACTGTCACTGATAATGTACTACACTGTCACTGATAATGCACAACAGTGTCACTGATAATGCACAACACTGTCACTGATAATGTACTACACTGTCACTGATAATGCACAACACTGTCACTGATAATGTACTACACTGTCACTGATAATGCACAACACTGTCACTGATAATGCACAACACTGTCACTGATAATGTACTACACTGTCACTGATAATGCACAACACTGTCACTGATAATGCACAACACTGTCACTGATAATGTACTACACTGTCACTGATAATGCACAACACTGTCACTGATAATGCACAACACTGTCACTGATAATGTACTACACTGTCACTGATAATGCACAACACTGTCACTGATAATGCACAACACTGTCACTGATAATGCACAACACTGTCACTGATAATGCACAACACTGTCACTGATAATGTACTACACTGTCACTGATAATGCACAACACTGTCACTGATAATGTACTACACTGTCACTGATAATGCACAACACTGTCACTGATAATGTACTACACTGTCACTGATAATGCACAACACTGTCACTGATAATGTACTACACTGTCACTGATAATGCACAACACTGTCACTGATAATGTACTACACTGTCACTGATAATGCACAACACTGCCACTGATAATGTACTACACTGTCACTGATAATGTACTACACTGTCACTGATAATGCACAACACTGTCACTGATAATGCACAACACTGCCACTGATAATGTACTACACTGTCACTGATAATGTACTACACTGTCACTGATAATGCACAACACTGTCACTGATAATGTACTACACTGTCACTGATAATGCACAACACTGTCACTGATAATGTACAACACTGTCACTGATAATGTACTACACTGTCACTGATAATGTACAACACTGTCACTGATAATGTACTACACTGTCACTGATAATGCACAACACTGTCACTGATAATGTACAACACTGTCACTGATAATGTACTACACTGTCACTGATAATGTACTACACTGTCACTGATAATGTACAACACTGTCACTGATAATGTACAACACTGTCACTGATAATGTACAACACTGTCACTGATAATGTACTACACTGTCACTGATAATGCACAACACTGTCACTGATAATGTACAACACTGTCACTGATAATGCACAACACTGTCACTGATAATGTACAACACTGTCACTGATAATGTACTACACTGTCACTGATAATGTACAACACTGTCACTGATAATGTACTACACTGTCACTGATAATGCACAACACTGTCACTGATAATGTACAACACTGTCACTGATAATGCACAACACTGTCACTGATAATGTACTACACTGTCACTGATAATGCACAACACTGTCACTGATAATGTACAACACTGTCACTGATAATGCACAACACTGTCACTGATAATGTACAACACTGTCACTGATAATGTACTACACTGTCACTGATAATGCACAACACTGTCACTGATAATGTACTACACTGTCACTGATAATGTACAACACTGTCACTGATAATGTACTACACTGTCACTGATAATGTACTACACTGTCACTGATAATGTACTACACTGTCACTGATAATGTACTACACTGTCACTGATAATGTACTACACTGTCACTGATAATGTACAACACTGTCATCATATGCGAGGCAGTTCTACCTCTGTTATTCCTGCTGTCAGGTTAATGTTGTAGAAAGTTTCAAAAACCTTTTCTTGACGGATCTGACAATGGCTGCAACTCTCACTTGCGGCCAGAATGAGCGGATTGGGAAGGCATCAATATCAAGGGTGTACCATCCTTCTGTCAGCAGCTTGAAATGGTGGCCGGTTAAATGTTTTGCACTCTGCCAGGATTGGCGTTTTCATTCTTTCCTCGTATACAAGACATGGGGTTAATCTTAAAAATTTTCAGTTATATTCAATATACACCTAGCTTTTATTACATTGAGAAAGAAATTTATCTTTATGGTTTTTGTTGCGTTGTAAACTAATATAACTATAATAATCGAGTGGCTAAAGACAATTGTATGCATTTTTTTTTTTAACGACTGCACACTGTGGCTATAGGAAACTGTGTATATTGTTTAAACAATTACGCATTGTGAATCTGAATCAAGTGTCTTTCCCTGTACAATTTTTACTTACCCTCCTCCCTTCTCAGGTCAAAAATAACATCAACCGGCATGAGTCTATATAGTTGAAAAGAGAGTCAATTTACAATTTTAAACATTTCCGTATTCAGTGACTGTTGATATATATTCGATGAATTCAGAGTTTTTCTACTCCCAGAGCCCGGTTTTGGGCTTGGCTCGTCTGGTGCTTGCCTAGTCAACAAGGCTGTTGCCGCTGGTGGCCTGCTGACACTCATATCCATCACAGCACCTGATAAAGATACTTGTCCAGTTTCCTCTTGTTCCAGCAGTGTTTCTGATACCTAATGTTAAGATGTTGAACAGTCCGAGGCCACGGACGTATTGCCTTATTGTGCCCACTGCACCCCTGTTTTTTACTGAGTATATTTTGCACTTCCTCCCATATCGCTCACCGCAGTATGTTATGGCAGTGTGCAGGTCTGGCATCACACCCTCAAGTAAAGAATGACTAGTTTTGTTTTGGGAGCATTGGTATTATGGACCAGGGTTGCCAGTGTTATTTTCAATAATTGTTAATCTTGTAATATTTCATGTCCAACTGAATATGCCTGGTCTGGTCTAGGACCGCGCCCCGAGTAATAATTCACAGGGAAACATTAGTCTGGTCTGGGACCGCTCCGCGGTCAATAACTCACAGAACCATTAACAAATACAAAACGTTGTCTCCCGTATGCTTGCTATATACAAATTATGGTTACCCTAACGCAGATTAACCAGAATTGGTGTCTAGTTAACCGCCAATAACAAAATAAGGTAGTGTATTAAGTCTGACAATGTGGAACACACAAGTGCCGTATACAGAGTTGATATATCCACGCTCTGGAAGATGGGATGGTGAGAGATAAGAAAGCCTACAGTAAATGAAGGAGACACAAGTGAAAAAAAAAACAACACCTGCATAAAGATGTAATAGACAAATTAAAGCATTTAAACCAAACTAAAGAAGCACACAAGAATTTGTAAGAAAAAAATAAACAAGAAATTGAGAATAATGTTTTTTTCACAAGGTCAAACTCTAAATAACAACATCCATAAAGAACACATAGTGATTATGAAGAAATAAACAAAACACTGAAATAAAGAGTATGTTGAGTAATGCAATCAACATCACAAGGCTAGTAGACACAAGTTTATCAAAACCTCGATCCACACTACGAATTATATTACTGATATTAGCCAGATTCATAACATGGTATATTTATTATAATGGAGAAAGAGCTTGAATTAAGGAGAGATCACAGAAACCACAAAAAATGCAAATATAGCCCGACTTCACAAAGAAAAAACAACAATAAGGGAAAACTATAGGGCAGTACTGCTAACATATCACAACATGAGTGTGTTTAGAGAGATGCTGAGACGTCAACTTACTGAACAAGTAAGAACTTCAAAACCCAAGTCAAGAGACCATACCTTTCAACGATGTGATCACTATCATCACATAAAATTAATAAAAGTGTGTGTGTGTGTGTGTACTCACCTATTTGTGGATGAAGGGGTCGAGTCATCGCTCCTCGCCCCGCCTCTTCAATGTTTGCTACTAGGTCCTCTCTCTCCCTGCTCAATAAGCTTGATCAAACCTCGTCCTAAAACAATGTATGGTTCCTGCCTCCACTACGTCACTTTCTACACTATTCCACTTCCTCACAACTTTATGACTTTATAAATATTTCCTAACTTCCCTTTAACTCATAGGAGTCTTCAACTTCCAATTGTGACCACTTGTTTCTGTGTCTCATCTCTGGAACATCCTGTCTTCGTCCAACTTGTCAATTCCTTGCAGTATTTTATATGTCGTTATCATGTCTCCCATGTCCCTCCTGTCCTCCGCTGTGTTAGTTACCATTTTGTACTAGGCACGTGTCGATTAGACACTAGGCCTGTTGTGTGTGTGTGTGTGTGTATGTGTGTGTATGTATGTATGTATGTATGTATGTATGTATGTATGTATATATATATCTATATACGAGTATATATATATAGTATATATATAAATAGATTATGTATATATATTTATATATAAATAAAACAACCACTGGAATCACCTGTTTACTGTGATCTTATTAATATATATATATATATGTATATATATATATATATATATATATATATATATATTTCTCATCACACACACACACACACACACACACACACACACACACACACACACACACACACACACACACACACACACAGACCTGTGCAACACATCTATCCTCAAAGATTTGTTAAGCTATACCATGAATTAAGGAAAGTTCCTAGATTTCACCTTACGAAAGCAGACAAAGCAAATGCGATAGTAATTATGGACAAAGTAGATTACAGGGGAAAACTAACATTAGAAGACGGTTATATCAACTCCATCCCCGGCTGTTGCAAAATTCATGCATCACTTCCTTCAGAAATTATCGTTAGCTAATGTTTGAGCACCCTGTATATTTTTTGTAAAATGTTACTGACCTTAGTGGCACTGTGTTAGTGTTACTCGTCTACATTGCACAGTGCAGAAGCGTGTTTATCCTTTAAAATCTATACACACGTGATGCAAATCTGCGCAATAAAACAAAGTATTTGGGCGAGACATAAGAAAAAATATACAACAGCAGAGGTGCCATAAGAACAATAAGAAAACAATGTATCAATACCCGTGGTCCAACCTTCCTCCAACAGATCTAAGAAATACTGCCCGATAACAGTCTTTTTGCTCCAAGGAAATTCTCAAGAGGAAACTGGGTAAGTTTTTATAATATGTGCCTGATCAGCCAGGTTATGATGATTACGTGGCCCTGTCAGAGTCACTTTCTGATGAGAGAGTCATCGGGACAGTGTAGGCATGTTGCCGGGATGCACGAGTTGAAAATCTGGAAACCATCCTGAGTGATATGTGACGATGCTCATAACGGTAGGCTTAGGAGACCTGCTCTGTGTCTCTGAGAGTGACAAGTTTTGAAGAATGAAGCCAACTCTCTAATTACCTCTTAAGACCATGTTGTCAAGCATTCCTTCTTTTTCTGTCATACATAAAAAACAGGTATCATAGGCTCTTTCTTCCAGTAACCTTTCTGCGTGCCACTGATAAAGGTCGCACAGTGGCATGTTTTAGCACTTCATTTTTTTCTACTGCACAGATTTGCTGTGGAATTCTTTGGCCTCCTGCATCTTTCGTGAGTGCTTCAACCTCTCTTCCTTCAAGAGGCTGGTCAATAACTACCGACAAAAGAAACCCACTAGAGCTTCTTATCTACACCAGACGCTTGCCTCGCCTTTGTTACTCTTCACTGTCTATAAAAAGAAAGCGTCACTATTCTCAATAATGATACACCATCGTCAGTGTGACACTATCCTTAGTACTTGACACCAATGTCAACAGGAGACACCATCATCAATATAGACAAATATAACTTGGCCTCAGCTCATATTATGGCATAAGTTACCTAACTAGTAAAGTTACATTTGCTATCGATATAGCTTGCATTCATTGACCAAATAAAAAAATAAACCTGAGCCCATTTAACTGAGGAGTAGGAACTGCACAAGGAACAGCAGCAACAGAAAAGGAAGGAGCAGCTGTCGTGGGGGTACGCTGAGGGATTTGGAGTAATAATACACACGTAGGATATCTTGATAGCGTATACGGTAGCAGCAGTAGCACCATCAGCATGAGGCGACAGTAGCATCAGCAGCATCATGAGGCAACAGTAGCAGGAGCATCATGAGGCAGCAGTAGCAGCAACAGCATGAGGCAGTAGCAACAGCATGAGGCAACAGAAGTATCATCAAATTTTCTTCGTAATGTTCAGATTATTTATCACAGATTTATGGCAAAAAACAAATTCTCACTCTGCTTAATTGGCAGAAACCACCCTTGTCGGATAGGCCAAACTCGACGGTTTGGTTTATTCGGCATGATATGTATGTGTTTATATATATATATATATATATATATATATATATATATATATATATATATATATATATATCTAGTGCCGAACAGGTAAAACTGGTCAATTAGCAAGAACTCATTTAAAATTAAGTCAATTCTAAAATTTTCTCTTATACGTTTAAGTATTTTTTTTCATTTATGTTAACGTATAAATTAATAATTTTGTACCAAAAGAACGTTAGAAAACTTACCTAACCATATAATAACAAACGCAATTTAATTTAGCCTAATCCAGCTAAATATTTTTTAGATAAGTTTACAATAATTTAATAATAAACAAACACAATGAAATATATTTAAATATAGTTAGGTTCAGAAAGATTTTTGCGAAATTATTGCATACACACATTTTCCCTTGCCTTATCCGGCGAGAAGTCCGTTGCTATTTAAACCAAAATAGCAAGTTTTACCTATTCAGCACTACATTATGTATATTTAACACGTCAGCTTTTCCCACCGAGGCGGGACGACCCAAAAAGAAAGTAAAAACATTCATTATTCAACACTTTCACCATTACTCGCATATAATCACTGTCTGCAGAGGCGCTCAGATACGACAGTTCAGATGTCCCTCCAAACTGCCAATATCCCAAGCTCCTCCTTTAAAGTGCAGGCACTGTACTTCCCATTTCCAGGACTCAAGTCCGGCTAACCGGTTTCCCTGAATCCCTTCACAAAATATTACCCTGCTCACACTCAAACAGCTCGTCTGGACCCAAAAATCATTCGTCTCCATTCATTTCTATCTCACACGCTCACGCACGCCTGTTGAAAATCCACGCCCTTCGCACACAAAACCTCTTTTATATAAACCAAACGGGCGCGTTTGGCCTAAAAAAAAAAAAAAGGCATTTTCTGCCTTATGTGCAGAGTCAAAATTTGCTTTTGCTATAGCTGCAAAATTCAATTCGAGTATAACGAAAAAATATATAAAACTGATTTTAAGTAACATATGTAAACTGACCTATGAGATATATATATATATATATATATATATATATATATATATATATATATATATATATATATATATATATTTTTTTTTTTTTTTTCAACAAGTCGGCCGTCTCCCACCGAGGCAGGGTGACCCAAAAAAGAAAGAAAATCCCCAAAAAGAAAATACTTTCATCATCATTCAACGCTTTCACCACACTCGCACATTATCACTGTTTTTGCAGAGGTGCTCAGAATACAACAGTCTAGAAGCATACACATATAAAGATACACAACATATCCCTCCAAACTGCCAATATCCCAAACCCCTCCTTTAAAGTGCAGGCATTGTACTTCCCATTTCCAGGACTCAAGTCCGACTATATGAAAATAACCGGTTTCCCTGAATCCCTTCACTAAATATTACCCTGCTCACACTCCAACAGATCGTCAGGTCCCAAGTACCATTCGTCTCCATTCACTCCTATCTTACACGCTCACGCACGCTTGCTGGAAGTCCAAGCCCCTTACCCACAAAACCACTGGGGGGGGTAGAAATCTTTAGCTCAAGCACTTTCACACTTCTCAGTTCGTCATCAGGAGCTGTGCGATGTTACAAGGGAGCAACCAAAGCAGGGAGAGCGATCTCAGAGTAGCGTAGGTGTCACCGGCCACGGTTACCCTTAGACTGGGTTGGTGGTCGGTGCCAACCCAACCCTACTGTCATCCCCCTTCCCTCCATATGAGGTAGGAGGGTTTCTGAGATGTCAAGTATGAAATTATCAGATATAAAAAGCCAGCCCTAAGCTTTTTCTAATCGTTTATAACCGGTCATGTGGTTTGAGAAAAGTTTCTCGTTAGATACTGTAGACATGAATTGCTATTATTCTGTGTGACCTTTTCAAATAATGAAAGAAAGGAATATGATGTGTTCTTTGTCCGTTTAAATGTCCTGCTCTGAGGTACTCGAATGTCCTACTAAGGTACTCAAAAGTATCTCTTCCTAAATATTGTCTACTATTTTTCTCAGTGTCGGTTAATATGACACTGAGAAAAATAGTAGACAATATTTAGGAAGAGATACTTCTGAGTACATCGGTAGAACATTCGAGTACCTCAGAGCAGGACATTTAAACGGACAAAGAACACATTGTATTCCTTTCTTTCATTATAAACGATTAGAAAAAGCTTAGGGCTGGCTTTTTATATCTTATAATTTCATACTTGACACCTCAGAAACCCTCCTACCCCATATGGAGGGAAGGGGGATGATAGTAGGGTGGGGTTGACACCGACCACTAACTCAGTCTAAGAGTAACCGTGGCCGGTGACACCTACGCTACTCTGAGACATCTCTCCCTGCTTTGGTTGCTCCCTTGCAACATCGCACAGCTCCTGATGACGAACTGAGAAGTGTGAAAGTACTTGAGCTAAAGATTTCCACGTCCCGTGGCTTGTCCTGCATAGTTAAGATCGCCCGTCTGCGATTGTTTGCACACACACACACACACACATTATTGTAACCTCGAACGAGTGGTATTTAGAAAACAGCAACACTGCGGGCCAAAACGACATGGGTTCGAGTTCTTGGCTAGTCACAGTGTTGATTAAATACCACTCGTTCATGCTTACAATAATATAAAATAATGCTTGTGGAGGCTGGTACACCAAACGGGGAGTAGAATTAAATTAGCTCAGAATGAAATTATAGGTAAAACTTGCTATTTTGGCTTAAATAGCAACGCTCGTCTTGCCGAATACGGCAAGCAAAAATTTGTGCATGCAATAATTTTGCAAAAATCATTCCTAATTTATTTCATTGGTACTTCTCTAAAATCATTAATTTTTATATCATTAATTTTTATATCAGCCCAAATTCAAGCAAGTATGACAATTCCTCTTTACCCTTATCTAAATATTATTCACTTATATGCTTCACTGTAAACACTAGGTACACATCCCCTACCCTTCCTAATGCTTCCTTCCTTGTTCATCTGCGATCCTGCTTTCCATCTTACTCTTAATTCTGTCAATAATAACTACCACACACCTTACCAGGTACACTCAACAGGCTTATTCCATTATAATTCTTACACTCTCTTGTTCCTTTTGCCTATATACAAAAGAATTATGGATGCTCTGCCAATCCCTAGGTACCTTCCCCTCTTTCATACATTAAATAAAAGCACCAATCATTACAAAACTATATCCTTAATTGCTTTTAACATTTATATTTTGATTCCATCAAGCCCAGCTGCTTTACCTCTTTTCATTCCACCCACAGCCACTCATACCTTCCCCACACTCATGTCTGACTCTTCCTCACTCCTAAGTGATTTTATACCTCTCTGGCCAATGCATGAAATCACAGCTTCCTTATTTTCATCAACATTTAACAGCTCCTTCCAATACCTCCAACTCCCCATCTAATAACTCTCCTTTTGTATTTTTAACTGTCAAATCCAATCGTTCCCTAGGCTTTATCAATTTATTAATCTCACTCTAAAACTTTTTTCTGCTCAGCAAAATTTTTTTACAGTATCTCACCCACTCTCTCATTTGTTCTCCTTTTACATTCTTTCACCTCTCTTTTTCTCTCCATATACTCCTCCCTCCTTATATCACTTTTACCCTGTATAAACCTCTCATATGCTAAATTACTACTCTTAATACTCTCTTTACCTCATCATTCCACCAATCGTTCTTCTTCCCTCCCGCACCCACTTTCCTGTAAATACACACTTCTACCGAACAATAAAACTGCATTTTTTAAAATCTACCTCATACCTCAACCTCACTGCCCATATATATATATATATATATATATATATATATATATATATATATATATATATATATATATATATATATATATATATATATATATATATATATATTGCCGATTAAGTAAAACTTGCGATTTTGGCTTAAACAGCAACGCACTTCTTGCCGAATAGGGGAAGTGCAAATTTGTGTATGCAGTAATTCCGCAAAAATCATTCTGAACCTAATGAAACCTTAGTAAAACTTACCTAACCTTATTATAACAATCGCAATTTAATTTAACCTAATCCGACAAAATATATTTTGGATAAGTGTACAATAATTTAATAATACACAAACACAATAAAATATTTTTTTCGTTAGGTTCAGAATGATTGCGAAATTATTGCATACACAAATTTTCGCTTGCCTTATTCGGAGAGAAGAGCGTTGCTATTTAAGCCAAAATAGCAAGTTTTACCTATTCAGCACGACATTACACACACACACACACACACACACACACACACACACACACACACACACACACACACACTATCTCTTGGTCCATACACAATTATACATACGTAATACTGCAAATGGTGTACGATTGAGGCAGCAATCAAGAGGTGAAGAGTATTATTTACTTAACAGATGAACGTTGTGTCAGTATTTGTGTGAACACGACTCGCTTCACACGAGGAACTCCCTGACATAACACTCATCATGCCAAGTAATTTTCAAGGAGGCGCGTGGCACGCTAAATATAATAAAAATATATATATATATATATATATATATTTTACTATATGCGACACATATGACTATTAAGTAAACTGCAGTGTCTGTTACTATGAAAAAAAAGTTAAAATAATAGTTAAATTAAGTAAGAGAGGAGCTCATATAATTAAAGTGATTAAGAACACAGGCGATACTGAGCAGTCGGTGATGACAATGAGAGCTTACGGATAGAGGTGGTGGTGAGGATAGAGGAGGGTGAACTCTAGTGGTGGTGGTTGCAGGGGTTCAGTGTTGAAATACTGCTGAATATACTGTTGGTGGTCTGCGTGTTTGACGGCAGGCACAGGGGGCTGTGGTCGTGCCACATTCAGTCCCTCCGTCAGGGGCTGATAAAACACACCGCTCGCCAGCTTGGGAGATGCTGCCGGAGGCGTCACCGGCGGGATGCTCTCGCTTAGATCCTGACTTCGCCGTTTGCTTGTCTTCCCGTCCCTGTTTCTTAACATTGCTATAAATGTTTTCTGGTAGGGCGCGGGCGTGATATTCTTCCCTTTAGGTAGCGTAGGCGGTTTTTCCCCGCGGGCTTTGCGTGCAGCATGGTCATGGTTGGTGATGGGAGCTGTAGCGTACTTCTTCTTCCTCTCCTCGAAGGTCTGGTGACCAATGTGGTGGTCGAGGTGGGACTCGGAACCGTGAAAGGAGGAGCGCCTGGGAGGGGAAGGCAGCCGGTCTCGGTGTTGTGCGTGAGGTCTCAGCTGCGCACCCTCAACACCTGGCAGGTGCTCCACACTGTTCTTCCTCCGAGTGAACATTGAAACACCTTTAGGACTTGCACGAAATAAACTCGAGTTTCACTTGCACTAACATCAGAGTACAGTATTACTTGGGCGTTAATTATTGTTGAGCACACTCCTGGCCACTATCTCTCTCATAAACTGGGCTCTTATCATTAAGCTACAACATTTTTAACAAATTTTATTTTCATTGACAATTTTACGTTATTTCAAACCTTACTCACTTCGGCATAGGTAAATTTTCCCAAATTATTAATTTGTGTAATTTGAAACCTTGAAAAACAATTCTTGGTTTAAGAGGATGAACCAGCTAAGAGGGAGTGAAGTGGAGAACGGTAGTAGATAAGCACACGCATAGTGTAGCGATCTGACATTACCGCACACTCATCACTGAGGGAGCCTCGCTCTGCACTACCACCTGTTACAGTGCCAAATTTTCCAGGGCAAGAGAGTGAGCCTGGTGGTACTGGGTGCAGGAAAAGAGAGAGGAAAAAAAGCGAGAGCGAGGGAGGGTGTGTTGAGAAGCACCAGCGTAGTGGAGACTGACGACACCGGGGCAGGCAGGCAGGAAGCATTCAGTGATAAGCTTTGCTGCTCCTACTACAATACATGCTCCTACCCACAACCCGCTTGGAATACTCTCCTTTAATACTACACCGTATCTCCCTCACCAATACCTATGGGCATACAATACCATAAACACCACTATTAGGACATATAATGACTGGCGCTCCGTGAGGGCTCAAAAAAAAAAAAATTACAAGGTTAAATCTAGGAAATTCCCAATGTTACTAAGGCTTTCCATCTTAATACAGTAATTATCCTCAAAACATGACGCTACTTACAACACTGAATAAAAAAAATATAAGGAAAATGAGTCAATTCGCTGCTTGTTATATAATATGACAAATACTAAGCCGCCTTAACCTGAAAACGAAGACTATTGTGTACTCAATATTTTTAATTAGGTGTGAAATGTTGCGGTTACGGTGTGTAACTTATATCCTACAATAAATTACAGTATTTTCTTAAATATCTTCAAAAGTTAGCAGAGCTGAATGACCGCCACGAGTTTAGCACTTTCATGAACATCATAACTTCAAAGCTGCTTGCAGTGAGCCTTCCCTCACTACCACAGGAGGAAAGAGATCTTTACATACGCTACACACAACCCCTGTTACTACACCCTCAGAGTAATAGTTTTCCCAGTACACCAGCAGTGTAGTGGCTTCCTTCATACTAAATACAGTACTAACTGTTCCTAAGAGTAGAATAGTGACTCCTCAACACAAGAGCAAAAAGGTAGTAGTATCTTGGTTATACCACCATAACAGATCTTTTCCCACCACGACAGTAGTAGTAATCTCCGCTATAATGAGAAGGTAGTGATTGTGCTCACTAAACCAAGGGACGGACACTATCCCACCTGGGGAAAGATGCAGTAAAGAAACAAGCACGACTGTAGAGCACCCCACTTCGCTGGAGTAATGGCTTCCCCATTCCACTCCACCAAGTAGTGGCGGGTTTCCCACTCCACCATAGTGACTCCCTCACCCTTACCACATGGTAAATATCTCCCAGAGTGGATGGGAGGTAGCATCAGTGAACCACAATACCCAGGTACAGTGACGTGAACCGACACCTTCAACACACTCTTCGTTCCACCCCATCATATCCCAACCCAGCACTCAATCATACCCCTGCTCTCCACCACCACCCCAGCCCTCCTCCACCACAACAGGCTCCACCACATCAGGCCCCACCACGGCCATCACTGCCCCTACCACCATAAGCCCACCACCCCAGCCCATCACCACAACCCCTGCCCACTACAACGACCCTTACCCCAACTCCGGCCCCTCCTCCCCCAAGCACACACAATCCGGCAGGAGTGACGCCCCAGCTGTCAGAGGCGGCACTAACCTGGTGCCTTGAAGCTGATAGAGCCACCTGTCCTAACCCGTTAAGCCGCTGTGCCTCCCACCACGGAAAACAACAATAGCTTACCTAACATCAGCAGGATAAAAGCAACACGTTATCCCTCACCAAGATTAAACAGACCACAACAAAACAATAGCAGTGTAACGAGTATATAACAGGAAAACATTATGTTTATAATGGTAGCGGCAGCAGCAGCATCACGAGATTCGACGACCTGCAACGCGGCAAAACCATGTGTTTGCACTACATAATCCACATTACAACAAAAAATATCAATTATTTTTATTATTAGGTTCATGAGGAAGAGCTACAGCCCTAAGATTCATACAGCGCTTCGGGAATGGGAGGTAATGAAGTTTTCTTAGACGTTGAGGCTAGCTCCAATTCCATTGACCAAGAACCCATCACAAGCATCAGTTACTGAAGGTATGTTCAATATTAAAACAACACATATAGCACAATATTCCACATTACAAGAAAAGCCACAATCTTGGTAACAAAAACATTACACAACAGTGACACTAAACTATCTAGATAAACTTCAATTTCGTCTACAGCAGCAACACTTAATAAGAGGTGAATGTGCCTCGTGTGATAAAAGTGTATCAGTAATGTAAATTAGCTATTATACAAGATACACTAACCAATATGTAATCATGTCCAGAATTTCCTTCCCAATCATATATCTTACGAAGTATGAGAAATTTTATCGACTGCCTCCAAAAATATCTTTCAAATATAATAAACTGGCTCTAACAATATCTTTTGAACAAAATCTGTATACTGATATTACAAACACCACTCCCGCATATCGGAGGAAGTGAGAGAGAGAAAATAAGCGACAGGAACTGACTCAATGTTAGAATATATTCAAACAGGCTCAATAACAGAGTAAATCCAAGAACAAACTAGATAGCTGAAATAAACTTACGTGACAGTTATGTACTTGACTAATTTGCTAGGTTTAAAGCCTATCGACTGTACGAGGGTCATTAGGGTTATATTTCATTTGAATATCACCAAACAAGAATGCTTTTATCCCTAAAACAGTTTTTAAAGCAGTGTGTGTGTGTGTGTGTGTGTGTGTGTGTGTGTGTGTGTGTGTGTACTCATCTAGTTGAGGTTGCAGGGGTCGAGTCCGAGCTCCTGACCCCGCCTCTTCACTAGTCGCTACTCTGTGTGTGTGTGTGTGTGTGTGTGTGTGTGTGTGTGTGTGTGTGTGTGTGTGTGTGTGTGTGTGTGTGTGTGTGTGTGTGTGTGTGTACATTTACATATACAAACTTCGTTACACGACTGCTGGAAACTGTAAGAAAGCAGCGTTGTGTTTTTCTTAATTTTTTAATTTTAACATTATTCAAATAACCTACAGAACCGACTTATAATACGCAATTATTATTTTTTTGTCATTTATATTCACTCGCTATTTTGTTTAGGGTAATTTATATATTTCATATTTCACACTGAACTCAAAGCAATGTACATTTCTAGTTTCAAAACGTGTAACTGCAAATATTTCCATTTTTATTGCTAAGTGAAACCAAATTCGACAGAAACATTGATTTTTGACGTAACACTGCCTAGTATCTTGGCTTTCATTTCCAAAAGAACACGTACGAATCTTTTGTAGCCTTAAACATACACAGTATCGTAATATCTTAGCACACATGTCCACCACCACCACCACCCCGGCACCTCGGCCACAAGCACACTGGACACACTAAGGCATACACCAGTTAGCCCTTCACGCTCGTTTTCTTTTGCATCAACATCGGAAACTATCACAGAAAACGCATCAGTTACAGCGTCATCTTAAACATCTCGTGATAAAGTTTAGCAAGAGCACGTAAAACTTTATTCGAATTAATCACAAAGGGTTATTACACCAGAATAACTTAAAAAAGAGAAGCAATGTAGCTTATTTCTCTTCGGTCCTCCTCAAAGATGACTCATAACAGTCGACTAAATTCAACTATCAAATTCTAGGCAAACAGGATCAGCAGGTGTGAAGAGAAACGTCAGTAAGTACTGTCTCGCCCTAGATTGATTTGCGAATCATTTGACTGTGGAGGACAACGCACTACTACTGAGCTACGAGAAACCATTAATACCAACTTATCTAATGATAAATTAATCACAAAAACTTCACCAAATTAACTGTAAATGATGCAAAGATCATATTCGTATTTTTTTTTTTTAATAAATGCGTTGTCTTTGACTAAGGGCAGCAATCACATTATTACTAGATGTCAGTGTTGTAACGGCATTGTCAAAAATAGTTTTCCTACAAACAAAGCAAGCAAATGAGAAAAAATATCCATTTTTCCCTTCATATTGCCAGTCTTCTGAACTCTGTAGCAGTAACCGTCATTTAAAAGAAAAAGGAATTGTAAAGAGACTGGTATAACTGCCCAACTATCAAAGGTTCCAGATTTTCTCCAGAACGAAGAGAGACACGTGTTAAATGAAAATAAGCTAAAATTTCCAACACAACAAAAGGCTTCAATTAATTAAAAAAAATATTTACCAATGCACAATTAAATAAAAAAAAAAAAATCACCTCAGTAGAGGGTCCTTAAACGAGGTATGAAGTTTTCACTGACGACAACAAATGCGAAAAACAGTGAGGAAACTGTATTTGTTGCTCATTAAGCCATTATACTTTCTAAATATTAATATCCACACAAGTTTTTCGTGAATTCGACAATGAACTTTCCAAACATTTCCGAATACAAACCGTTTACATCATATTAAAGAACCCATTAATAGCATGCCCATGCACCCTGGCCTTGATTGCTGCAATTCCATATTCATCAAAATTCAAAATATTTTGGAGTGCGTCTAGACACAGGAGTCATCCAACAGGCTTTAAAAACTACTGCAGTAGACTCGCAACACATGCAGCAGTAAAAGAATCGTACAGAAGACCGATGGTACAGACGTCAATTGTGAAAACTGTTGAAGGTGCACCAAGAAAATAACACCGCGAAATACATGGAATCACATATACACAACCTGGCCAAGGAAGGTTCAGAGCAGGTTTACCCTCCTGACTCTCAACTGCTACACCATTACATGGTTTTGTATGCACTGTAAAGACAGGTAAAACGCTTAAGTAAAATACAAAGACTTTGTAAATGTATTCGGCAAGTGTAATTACGATACAATAGCAAAAATGAATAACTGAAAGCATAAACACATAGATCTTCTAACATTCTAATAAATCGTTTCCAAAAGAGTAACAGTCAAAGTCAGCGGCTGCCATTCTAATAAGATCTGATAAAGTCAGATTACTCGCCTCAAATTCTCATTCTCAAATCTGACAAACACACATTTTTGCATTATCATTCTTTGCAGACAATACTCTATAGAATTTGTATGGAACTGGCATCCATCGCGGACCTGGCACACCTCTAAGACAATGTAAACAAATTCTTAAAGTGGACCAGAACATAAATTATAACAGAAAAAAAACCAAATAACTTGTAATCAAACCACAACTTAGAGCAGAAGAATGCAAGGAACCCAAGGGTGACCATGTTTAAATATCTCATGTTCAAGGAACACAACCCTGTTATCACAGTGGCATAAAAAGCGATAAGCTGAAAAAATGAAAAGTCAATGATGATACTCTAAAGACGTTTGTTCTCACAAGAGACAAATGTTCTTGCCGCTAACAGCCCTATTAAATGAAGGAGAAATTGCAGATCTGGAGAATATACACTTAACTATCACTGCCCTTGGGAAGAAGTTGTACAACCGACAACTTGAGAAAAAAATACTTTGGTACAATGGAAAACTTTATTGGGACCTTATTGTCTCTCAACAAAAGTTTCCAGTCTGCTACACTGCCCCCTTTTTTTAGCAGCCCTTATCGCTTCAGACATTATTATTATTATAATCAAAAAAGAAGCGCTAAGCCACAAGGGTTATACAGCGCTGCGTCGCTTCAGACAACCAATGAAATTATTGGGAGCGCCATTAATCACTGTACAGTATATTTAGTGCAGTTCCTCTTGGGTGTTAGTGCTCTAAGAAAGTAAGAATAAGACCCCCAAAAACCTACTTATGAAACCAGCCAATAGGCATCACCATTGCCAATTGCAAAAACAGCTTTAGCCTTTCATTTATATATAGGTTTCGAGACGACGCACCAAGACGTTCTCAAGATACAGCATGGAAACTACGAAAGAAAAAATCAATGTTTGTCATAAAGTTGATATATATCATATGTTAAATTAACATACACAGAGAAATCGTTTCATGTCTACACAGTAAAAGATTAACGTTCTCTTGTATGAGGTTAATTTGAATTGTCATACCTGTGTGCCATGTCTGTGATTACTTTTGAGGTCTTTTTTTTTTTTTTTACCTTAGCAGTCAGGTTTACCTGCTGACCGCCTGATCAACCGTACTGTATTAGTGACCCGCAGGCCACACAACCATCACAACCAGGTTGATCTGGCATTTGTAGCAGGAAGCTGGTCCCGCTTTTTGGAAAAAAAAAAATAAGTATTTGTTTAGGCAACATTTGTGATATCTCCTGGTCTTGGTCACGGATGGTGACTATACTCTAATCGTACCCATGCCCCCCTCACCTCCCCTGTCTTTTTACTTGGTTTACTCCACACGTTCCTCCATATATTTCACGTTATGTATATATTATCAGGAATCTGTCTTCTCCGTTCCAAAGACGAAACTCCAAGTGCTTGAGGCACTAATAGCTTATATGTTACAGTGATTCTATGAGAGCAGTAAACTATTTCTCTGTATTTTTTTAACTATTATCTTTCCTGCTGTGAAAGGAGCTGAGCACAAAAAAATATTCTAGTTGTAAGAGCACAAGCGATTTGAACAGTGCCAACACTGGTGTTGGCACTGGTTCTCATAATTCTCCTTGTCATTTTCCTGGCCTTTGCTGCATCTGCCTTATTATATTCTCCAAATGACAGATCCTGCGACATATATATATATATATATATATATATATATATATATATATATATATATATATATATATATATATATATATAGTGTGTGAGTGTGTGTGAGTGTGTGTGTGTGTGTGTGTGTGTGTGTGTGTGTGTGTGTGTGTGTGTGTGTGTGTGTGTGTTTACTATTACTATCAATGTATTCCGTCTATTAATAAAGTTAGCATGTAGCATAAAAATAAAGGGGGTGGTAGAAGAAAATATTCAAACAGCTCCGGGGGAAACCTTGAGTTTTCCCTGAGGTACGTTTGTCTTCTCTGAGGATTAGGGTCCCCAGTAAAGTTCTAGAGGTGGTACCTCCCTATATATATATATATATATATATATATATATATATATATATATATATATATATATATATATATATATATGCAATAAGATCACAGTAAACAGGTGATTTCAGAATATGCAAAACAACCACTCTGAAAGAATAGAGAAATTCCAAGCGCTTTCGTGACTACTCACATTATCAAGGAACTTGATTAGCAAGAACTCATTTAAAATTAAGTCTTTTCTAAAATTTTCTCTTATACGTTTAAAGATATATTTTTTTTTCATTAATGTTAGTGTAAAAAATTTTAATTTTGCACCAAAAGAATCTTAGAAAACTTACCAAACCTTATTATACAAGCGCAATTTATTTTAGCCTAATCCAATTAAATATATTTTAGATTTGTTTACAATAATTTAGTACTAAACAAACACAGTGAAATATATTTTTTTCGTTAGGTTCAGAATGATTTTGGCGAAATTATTGCATACACAAATTTTCGCTTGTCCTATATGGCAAGATGAGCGTTGCTATTTAAGCCAAGATCGCAAGTTCTGCCTATTCGGCACGACATATATATATATATATATATATATATATATATATATATATATATATATATATATATATATATATATATATATATATATATATATATAATATAATATAATATAATGTTAATCCTAAGTCTCTTATCTCTTCCTAACGTTCTAGGACATGATCTGTCTGGTGGCTCTGTATACTGTTCTTGTTTTGAGTTCGTCATTCTTCCCATATCTATGCAGGTGAAATGTATCAGAACTGATGATGTCATTTTTCTTTGTCAATTGAGCAAATTGTCGTAGATTTCATTGTCGTCGTTGATGACATCATCATCACTGTGGCAGACAATAACACTGAGTAATAGGAGTAAAAACCTGTAAACTTTGACCTAATATAAAGTAAGGTTTGAGGAAAGAGGGATATTTGGGAAGGGAGAGGAAAGTGGGATACTTGGGAAGGGAAAGGAAAGAGGGATACTTGGGAAGGGAGAGGAAAGAGGGATACTTGGGAAGGGAGAGGAAAGAGGGATACTTGGGAAGGGAGAGGAAAGAGGGATACTTGGGAAGGGAGAGGAAAGAGGGATACTTGGGAAGGGAGAGGAAAGAGGGATACTTGGGAAGGGAGAGGAAACTAGAATACTTGGGAAGAGAGAGGAAAGGGAGATACTTGGGAAGGGAGAGGAAAGAGGGACACCTGGGAAGGGAGAGGAAAGAGGGACACCTGGGAAGGGAGAGGAAAGAGGGACACCTGGGAAGGGAGAAGAAAGTGAAATACTTGGGAAGGGAAAGGAAAGAGGGATAGAAGGGTAGGGAAAAGGAAGAGCAGCGGGAAGTGAGGAGGAAATTGGAGGATATGGTGATGTTGGTGCTGAGGGAAACATGTAGGTGGTGGTACTGGAGATAGTGGTGGTACTGGAGATAGTGGTGGTACTGGAGATAGTGGTGGTACTGGAGATGGTGGTGGTACTGGAGATAGTGGTGGTACTGGAGATAGTGGTGGTACTGGAGATAGTGGTGGTACTGGAGATGGTGGTGGTACTGGAGATGGTGGTGGTACTGGAGATGGTGGTGGTACTGGAGATGGTGGTGGTACTGGAGATAGTGGTGGTACTGGAGATAGTGGTGGTACTGGAGATGGTGGTGGTACTGGAGATGGTGGTGGTACTGGAGATGGTGGTGGTACTGGAGATGGTGGTGGTACTGGAGATGGTGGTGGTACTGGAGATGGTGGTGGTACTGGAGATGGTGGTGGTACTGGAGATGGTGGTGGTACTGGAGATGGTGGTGGTACTGGAGATAGTGGTGGTACTGGAGATAGTGGTGGTACTGGAGATGGTGGTGGTACTGGAGATGGTGGTGGTACTGGAGATGGTGGTGGTACTGGAGATGGTGGTGGTACTGGAGATAGTGGTGGTACTGGAGATAGTGGTGGTACTGTAGATAGTGGTGGTACTGGAGATGGTGGTGGTACTGGAGATAGTGGTGGTACTGGAGATAGTGGTGGTACTGGAGATGGTGGTGGTACTGGAGATGGTGGTGGTACTGTAGATAGTGGTGGTACTGGAGATAGTGGTGGTATTGGAGATGGTGGTGGTACTGGAGATGGTGGTGGTACTGTAGATAGTGGTGGTACTGGAGATAGTGGTGGTATTGGAGATGGTGGTGGTACTGGAGATGGTGGTGGTACTGTAGATAGTGGTGGTACTGCAGTTAGTGGTGGTACTGGAGATGGTGGTGGTACTAGAGATAGTGGTGGTACTAGAGATAGTGGTGGTACTAGAGATAGTGGTGGTACTAGAGATAGTGGTGGTACTGGAGATGATGGTGGTACTGGAGATGGTGGTGGTACTAGAGATAGTGGTGGTACTGGAGATAGTGGTGGTACTAGAGATAGTGGTGGTACTGTAGATAGTGGTGGTACTAGAGATAGTGGTGGTACTGGAGATGATGGTGGTACTGTAGATAGTGGTGGTACTGGAGATAGTGGTGGTACTGTATAGTGGTGGTACTGGAGATGGTGGTGGTACTGTATATAGTGGTGGTACTGGAGATGGTGGTGGTACTAGAGATAGTGGTGGTACTGGAGATGGTGGTGGTACTGTAGATAGTGGTGGTACTGGAGATGGTGGTGGTACTGTATATAGTGGTGGTACTGGAGATGGTGGTGGTAATGTAGATAGTGGTGGTACTGGAGATGGTGGTGGTAATGTGGATAGTGGTGGTACTGGAGATGGTGGTGGTACTGAAGATAGTGGTGGTACTGGAGATGGTGGTGGTACTGGAGATGGTGGTACTGGAGATGGTGATGGTACTGGAGATGGTGGTGGTACTGGAGATGGTGGTGGTACTGGAGATGGTGGTTGTACTGGAGATAGTGGTGGTACTGGAGATGGTGGTGGTACTGGAGATGGTGGTGGTACTGGAGATGGTGGTGGTACTGGAGATGGTGGTGGTACTGGAGATGGTGGTGGTACTGGAGATGGTGGTGGTACTGGAGATGGTGGTGGTACTGGAGATAGTGGTGGTACTGGAGATAGTGGTGGTACTGGAGATGGTGGTGGTACTGGAGATGGTGGTGGTACTGGAGATAGTGGTGGTACTGGAGATAGTGGTGGTACTGGAGATGGTGGTGGTACTGGAGATGGTGGTGGTACTGGAGATGGTGGTGGTACTGGAGATAGTGGTGGTACTGGAGATAGTGGTGGTACTGGAGATGGTGGTGGTACTGGAGATGGTGGTGGTACTGGAGATGGTGGTGGTACTGGAGATGGTGGTGGTACTGGAGATGGTGGTGGTACTGGAGATGGTGGTGGTACTGGAGATGGTGGTGGTACTGGAGATGGTGGTGGTACTGGAGATGGTGGTGGTACTGGAGATGGTGGTGGTACTGGAGATGGTGGTGGTACTGGAGATGGTGGTGGTACTGGAGATAGTGGTGGTACTGGAGATGGTGGTGGTACTGGAGATGGTGGTGGTACTGGAGATGGTGGTGGTACTGGAGATGGTGGTGGTACTGGAGATGGTGGTGGTACTGGAGATAGTGGTGGTACTGGAGATAGTGGTGGTACTGTAGATAGTGGTGGTACTGGAGATGGTGGTGGTACTGGAGATAGTGGTGGTACTGGAGATAGTGGTGGTACTGGAGATAGTGGTGGTACTGGAGATGGTGGTGGTACTGGAGATGGTGGTGGTACTGTAGATAGTGGTGGTACTGGAGATAGTGGTGGTATTGGAGATGGTGGTGGTACTGGAGATGGTGGTGGTACTGTAGATAGTGGTGGTACTGGAGATAGTGGTGGTATTGGAGATGGTGGTGGTACTGGAGATGGTGGTGGTACTGTAGATAGTGGTGGTACTGCAGTTAGTGGTGGTACTGGAGATGGTGGTGGTACTAGAGATAGTGGTGGTACTAGAGATAGTGGTGGTACTAGAGATAGTGGTGGTACTAGAGATAGTGGTGGTACTGGAGATGATGGTGGTACTGGAGATGGTGGTGGTACTAGAGATAGTGGTGGTACTGGAGATAGTGGTGGTACTAGAGATAGTGGTGGTACTGTAGATAGTGGTGGTACTAGAGATAGTGGTGGTACTGGAGATGATGGTGGTACTGTAGATAGTGGTGGTACTGGAGATAGTGGTGGTACTGTATAGTGGTGGTACTGGAGATGGTGGTGGTACTGTATATAGTGGTGGTACTGGAGATGGTGGTGGTACTAGAGATAGTGGTGGTACTGGAGATGGTGGTGGTACTGTAGATAGTGGTGGTACTGGAGATGGTGGTGGTACTGTATATAGTGGTGGTACTGGAGATGGTGGTGGTAATGTAGATAGTGGTGGTACTGGAGATGGTGGTGGTAATGTGGATAGTGGTGGTACTGGAGATGGTGGTGGTACTGAAGATAGTGGTGGTACTGGAGATGGTGGTGGTACTGGAGATGGTGGTACTGGAGATGGTGATGGTACTGGAGATGGTGGTGGTACTGGAGATGGTGGTGGTACTGGAGATGGTGGTTGTACTGGAGATAGTGGTGGTACTGGAGATGGTGGTGGTACTGGAGATGGTGGTGGTACTGGAGATGGTGGTGGTACTGGAGATGGTGGTGGTACTGGAGATAGTGGTGGTACTAGAGATGGTGGTGGCACCGGAGATGGTGGTGGTACTGGAGATGGTGGTGGTACTGGAGATGGTGGTGGTACTGGAGATGGTGGTGGTACTGGAGATGGTGGTGGTACTGGAGATGGTGGTGGTACTGGAGATGGTGGTGGTTACCTGGAGGTTATTCCGGGGATCAACGCCCCCGCGGCCCGGTCCATGACCAGGCCTCCTGATGGATCAGGGCCTGATCAACTAGGCTGTTACTGCTGGCCACACGAAGTCCAACGTACGAGCCACAGCCCGGCTGATCGGGCACTGACTTTAGGTATCTGTCCAGCTCTCTCTTGAAGGCAGCCAGGGGTTTATTGGCAATTCCCCTAATGCCTGATGGGAGGCTGTTGAACAGTCTTGGGCCCCGGACACTTACGGTGTTTTCCCTTAGTGTACCAATGGCGCCCCTACTTTTTATTGGGGGCATTTTGCATCGCCTGCCCAGTCTTTTACTTTCGTAGGGAGTGATTTCTGTGTGCAGATTTGGGACCATTCCTTCCAGGATTTTCCAAGTGTAGATTATGATATATCTCTCCCTCCTGCGTTCCAACGAGTACAAGTCAAGTGCTTCCAAGCGTTCCCAGTAGTTAAGGTGCTTGACAGAACTTATACGTGCAGTAAAGGATCTCTGTACACTCTCTAGATCTGCGATTTCACCTGCTTTGAATGGAGATGTTAATGTACAGCAGTATTCCAACCTGGAGAGAACAAGTGATTTGAAAAGGATCATCACTGGCTTGGCATCTCTCGTTTTGAACGTTCTCATTATCCATCCTATCATTTTCTTTGCACGTGCGATCGTGGCACTGTTGTGATCCTTGAAAGTGAGATCCTCAGACATTACTACTCCCAGGTCCCTTACATTATTTTTCCGCTCTATTGTATGGCCAGAGTCTATAGTATACTCTGTTCTAGTTATCTCCTCCAGTTTTCCATAACGGAGTAGTTGGAATTTGTCCTCATTGAACATCGTATTGTTTACCGTTGCCCACTGGAAAACTTTGTTTATAAGGACCCCAATGGAAATAAGTCACTCTGTCTGACTTTTTTGGGTTATCCTAGGTTCTCTACACATATGCTGCTATGTATGATAATTCTATGTAACTGTATTTGTGTATACCTGAATAAACTTACTTACTTACTTATTCTTGGAGGTTAACCGCGTCCTCAGCAGATGACAGCCTCATGCGGATCCTAGTATCATCCGCAAAGGATGATACGGTGCTGTGATGTATATCTCTGTCTATGTCTGATATGAGGATGAGGAATAAGATGGGGGCGAGTACTGTGCCTTGTGGAACAGAGCTCTTCACTATGACAGCCTCCGATTTAACTCTGTTGACCACTACTCTGTGTTACCGGAGATAGGGGTGGTTGTGGCAGTGATGGCGGCGGCTGCTCTGGTAATTCTAGTAATCACTTACAGAACAGTCCTCGTGTCAGTCTAGGTCATCTTGAAGCTTCTGACATTTCTCCTGAGTGCTGTTTCTCTTGGTCAGTGTTGCGACGATTTTTACCCCGGGGAGACAGATCACTTCCAGTAGGTGTCAGAAAACAGATCTTTGTGGGCCCCGCTAGTTATATTCACGAATTTAGATGCTTCGTATCTTCATGAAACTGTTTTCTTTTATTCAGGTCTATTTGTCCATTTTTTACTTTCACTGCCTTGTCTCCCTGTCTAGTCTGTTCATTAGTCTTACCAACAATACGTTGTCAAATTCCTTCAAGCAATCAAAACAAACACCTGCGGATGGTGCTGATCAAACATAAATCCACTAGCTCTTGTTATTGCACCGATGTCTCTTACAGTTTTATAGTTGTCTTCACTATCTTTTTATATTGAAGAGGCTTTCAAAGAGCTCCGTTAGAGTATTTTTATTTGTTGCCATCATTTCCTAATTCTGCCTCTGCTTTCTTCCTCATTACAATATAAATGTTTCCCGCCTTCGTAGAAATGCACTTTTTTTTGTGTGTTGTATTAGTATAAGTCAATATGTTGACTATTTTCCTCATTATTTACCGTTGCCTTTCTGTATTGTCAGCAGAACCTTATCTTCTCTCCTTGGGTGGGTAGAAACCTGCATTTTTTGTTTCTCAGCAACCTTCAGTGAGGTAATACACAGTTTTGTAACTATCCTTGTGAACTCGTCTTCCTATCCTCTTTTCTAAATTAACTCTTCACTCCATTGTAGTCTCTCCCTTTATATTATTTTCAGTTCGTGACATTTCTCTCCGATTTTGTTCTTGTGATATTGAAAATTATAAGAGTCACTTGTTCCTGTAAGTTATTTGCATCTATTTTTCTACATCTGCTTTACTTAGGATAATTGTCAGGTGTAATCTCGAAGGTCTGTCAGCTCTCACACTCGTTTTTTGTACTTGTTGAGCTACAAGTTCCGCCCTCACAACTAACCCACACTTATGTTAGACGATGTTTCGGTCCCATCTCCACTATTATCACGTTACACTTGAACTAGATAAAGCAGAGAGGATCAGAAAACATAACAAGGGGGATAAGAGGAGGCTATGACTAAAGAGAGGAAAGATAGAGAGGAGGAGGACGAGGAAGGGGTAGGAAAGGGGAGAGAGGGTGGGAGGAAGGGAGGGAGAAGAAATGAAGGAGGGAGGGGGGAGTGAAGAGGAGGGGGGAGGGGGGAGTGAAGAGGAGGGGGGAGGGGGGAGTGAAGAGGAGGGGGGAGGGGGGAGTGAAGAGGAGCGAGGGAGGAAGAAAGGAGGAAGAAAGGAAGAAGGGAGAAAGGCGGCAGGGAGGGAAGAAGGGAGGCGGTTACCGACCACTTACACAAGGAGCCAGTGTTACTGACCACTTACACAAGGAGCCAGTGTTACTGACCACTTACACAAGGAGCCAGTGCTACTGATCACTTACACCTGGATCCAGTGTTACTGACCACTTACACCTGGATCCAGTGTTACTGACCACTTACACCTGGATCCAGTTTTACTGACCACTTACACCTGGATCCAGTTTTACTACTTGCACTAGGATCCAGTGTTACTACTTACACTAGGAGCCAATGTTACTGACCACTTACACTAGGAACCTGTGTTACTGACCACTTGCACTAGGATCCAGTGTTACTAACCACTTGCACTAGGATCCAGTGTTACTAACCACTTGCACTAGGATCCAGTGTTACTGACCACTTACACTAGGATCCAGTGTTATTGACCACTTACACTAGGATCCAGTGTTATTGACCACTTACACTAGGAACCAGTGTTACTGACCACTTACACTAGGATCCAGTGTTATTGACCACTTACACTAGGATCCAGTGTTATTGACCACTTACACTAGGATCCAGTGTTATTGACCACTTACACTAGGATCCAGTGTTACTGACCACTTACACTAGGATCCAGTGTTATTGACCACTTACACTAGGAACCAGTGTTACTGACCACTTACACTAGGATCCAGTGTTATTGACCACTTACACTAGGATCCAGTGTTATTGACCACTTACACTAGGAACCAGTGTTACTGACCACTTACACTACGATCCAGTGTTACTAATTACTTACAGTTGCATTATTACAATGATAATGCTGAGTTATTTGCATCAAATTCTTGTTTGCATAACCTACAGTTTGGGATGGATGGTACGTGACTACTACTAGTCTGGGGACCCCGTTGTTTTATCTTCCCTACCACACAGCCTCAGTATTTTTTTTTTTATCTCTTCGAAGATTTATTATTCCATGACATCTCTTCTATTTCTTCCTCATTATTTTGTATGTTTTTGAGAACACTCCATCAGTTATATTTTTTGGAAGTTTAATCTTTACAGTTGCTATTATATCTGGCCATTCCTCTTCTCTTATTCTTCCTGACATATTTTTCTTTTCACTGTTAACAGCACCAGGATCATCGACCCGCTGTTAGGTCTCAGACCATGCCTTTTAATTTTTTAATGTTCTTGTAGCTCTTTAAAGAATGAAGTAACATATCCTCCACGTCAGTAGAGAAGTGGTGTGATTACATTTTATTTCTTCCATCCTTCACATAAAAGGCAGAGAATAACCAGGAAAAGTGGAGCTGGGTCTTTAGAAGGGTTCCTTCAGCTTGGCTGTTGAGCAGGTCAGTGTTGCAAGGATCTCTCCCTTCCTCCTTAACCTTCAAAATAAAAATCCGTAGGGAAGGGAACTTTCTGAAGAAACTTTTCACTGTCTAGGATATCCCCCAAAGATTTATTTTTCGTGCAGGCTCAAAATGAGGAATTCTGTGGGGAAGTCTCAGAATGAGTTCTGTGGGAAGGTCTCAGAATGAGTTCTGTGGGAAGGTCTCAGAATGAGTTCTGTGGGAAGGTCTCAGAATGAGTTGAGGGAAGGTCTCAGAATGAATAGTTCTGTGGGAAGGTCTCAGAATGAGTTCTGTGGGAAGGTCTCAGAATGAGGAGTTCTGTGGGAAGGACTCAGAATGAGGAGTTCTGTGGGAAGGTCTGAAATCATACCTCATCGCACTGGTCCTTAATCCTCAAAATATGAATTTTACAGAGTACTGGTACCATTACTGACCACTGATGGTAAGAAATGAGTAATTATAATACACAAAATGTTTGTCACATCTATTTTGTGTCTATTCCTCTTTTTTTTTAAGTGGTATGCTTTGTCTAGTTGTAAAGGTCAGTTTGTACCATGTTTCCGTCAGTACTGATAACCTCTTCTACAATAACTCCACGTTAAGTACGTAGCTCTGGCTGTACATTATTCTCACTCAGATTAGTTTTGAATCGTGTGAAGAAACATCAAGGAAGAGAGACCTTTTAAGAGAGGAGACCAGGGGTAGGCAGACAAGTGGACGAGGTACACAACAACAATGGCTATTTTGGATTTCAATTATCGTTGTCAACATGTCTCGTGGTGGTCAGCAGCTCAATGCACATAATTTTTTTTTTTTTAAGCGCACACTGAGCTTATTTTGTGGTGTGTTCATTTAGCTAAATTAGGTTGTGCTCCAGCATTTATATTTAGCTGTAACAGGATCTTTTAACAGTCTCTGTGAAGGCTCTGATTTTTTTTATTTGAGAATCTAAGGAAGTCACTTCTTGTTACTGTTTGGTCAAAGATCATGAATGTTTACAAAAATAAATATTCGATTGTGTGTTTTTGTTGGGATTATTTATTGGCGTTATGTTGTGCGGCTATAATAGGACATGCAACATGACTCCAAGGTGGTGGAAGATGGGAACGAGGGCATGGGAAGAAGGATCAGAGAATACCGCAAGAACACAATAATGGAGCACAAAACAGACGGGAGGAGGATAGGTCAGCTTTAAGGCGGCTCATGTTAAACATATGAGCTGGGCCGGCGGCCTCCCGCACTGACAGGCTAAGATGTAGCTACTCGGCTTCTATCACTATCACACGCCCCTCCGCTATCACACCCTCCTCCACCATCACTAGCTCCTCCTCCATCACTACTATCACCAGCCCCTCCACCTACTTCCTCAATCAAACTTCCCATCAACCACGACTCCTTCCTCTATTTGCACCACGGCAACTAAAACTTTCAACTCGACCACCAACTCGTTCCACAACCATCCCCGTAGCTTGGTGGTCAAAGCGAACGTCTTGACTATAAAGTCTTGGGTTAACTTTCCCGGCGTAGCGAACCATATGGGCAAGTTTCTTTACACTTGCTGCTCCGTCTCACCTGGCAGTAAAAATAAATACAGGGTGTTAGGCAACTGTTATGGGTCGCCTCCAGGGAAAAATTTCTATGCAAATGTGATAAGCTCCAGACCTGCTGAAGTCACATACAAGACAGAAATGCCATTTTTCTTAAAGATAACTCTTGACCTGCTGGAAGTACTTCAGTGCTGACTGGAAGATTTCCGTACAAAGCCGGTTTTAATGATTGAAAGGGAGTCCTTCCTCTAGCATGTCTCCCTTTCTGTTACTACTGCCTTCTGTTATTTGTCATTTACTGAAATACGATTTGAAAGATCATGTACGTTATTTATATGCTATGTATGTTATAAACTTTAACAATATTCATATACCTGAGCCTTTATATATTGTATATGTGCTGCACATACCTCTTTTCTATGATATACGTATACTGTTGGAATAATTTTTTCTTCACAATTGTCATTAACCATGAATGTGATATGCCACTGTTCCTATATCATCTCCCTCAGGCTGACAGACTATTCATCTTTAGCAAGCCACCCTGTGTGATGGAATATGACAGGGATCTCACCTTCAAGAACCACAACAGTGCCACTATAACATCTGCGAGGAAACTGATAGGATGGATAATGAGAACATTCAAGACAAGAGATACCAAGCCAATGATAATCCTTTATAAATCACTTGTTCTCTCTAGGCCGGAATACTGCTGTACATTAACATCCCCATACAAGGCAGGTGAAATTGCAGATTTAAAAAGTGTACAGAGAACCTTTACTGCACATATAAGTTACATCAAGCTCCTAAACTATTGGGAACGCCTGGAAGCACTTGATTTGTACTCACTGAGCGCAGGAGAGAGATATACATCATAATCTACACTTGGAAGATTCTGGAGGGACTGGTTCCTAATCTGCACAAAGAAATCACTCCCTGAGGATCTCACTTTCAAGGATCACAACAGTGCCACGATCGCACGTGCAAAGAAAATGATAGGATGGATAATGAGAACGTTCAAAACGAGAGATGCCAAGCCAATGATGATCCTCTTCAAATCACTTCTTCTCTCTAGGCTCGAATACTGCTGTACATTAACATCTCCATTCAAAGCAGGTGAAATCGCAGATCTAGAGAGTGTACAGAGATCCTTTACTGCACGTATAAGTTCTGTTAAGCATCTTAACTACTGGGAACGCTTAGAAGCACTTGACTTGTACTCGTTGGAACGCAGGAGGGAGAGATATATCATAATCTACACTTGGAAAATCCTGGAAGGAATGGTCCCAAATCTGTACACAGAAATCACTCCCTACGAAAGTAAAAGACTGGGCAGGCGATGCAAAATGCCCCCAATAAAAAGTAGGGGCGCCATTGGTACACTAAGGGAAAACACCGTAAGTGTCCGGGGCCCAAGACTGTTCAACAGCCTCCCATCAAGCATTAGGGGAATTGCCAATAAACCCCTGGCTGCCTTCAAGAGAGAGCTGGACAGATACCTAGTCAGTGCAGGATCAGCCGGGCTGTGGCTCGTACGTTGGACTGCGTGCGGCCAGCAGTAACAGCCTAGTTGATCAGGCCCTGATCCATCAGGAGGCCTGGTCATGGACCGGGCCGCGGGGGCGTTGATCCCCGGAATAACCTCCAGGTAACCTACGAAAGCAAAGGACTTGGCAGGCGATGCAACATACCCCCAGTGAAAAGTAGGGGCGCCACTGGTACACTAAGAGAAAGCACAACAAGTGTCCGAGGCCCAAGACTGTTCAACAGCATCCCACCAGCCATAAGGAGAATTATTAATAGGCCACTGGCTGCCGGATCAGCCGGGCTGTGGTTTGTGCGTTGTACTACGTGCGGCCAGCAGTAACAGCCTCGTTGATCAGGCCCTGATCCACCGAGAGGCTTGGTCATGGACCGGGCAGCGGGGACGTTGATCCACGGAACGCCCTCCAGGTAGACTCCAGGTAGGGATACATAATTAGCTTTTCTTCCCATAATGTAAGCAGCATATAGACGCCAGACGAACCTGGCTCATGGCCGGGCTCCGGGAGCAGAAACTCTCGAAGCTCCTCAAAGATATCAAAAGTAGTACAGTCTCAAATTACTGGTGATCCTACAGTGTAAATATACTAGTTGGGTAACAGCATACTGCTCACAGTGGGGGTACCATGGTCTCCAGTTTTCTGGATTACCTGGAGTCGCTTCCAGATGCCATCGATCCTGCGGCCCGGCTCCATACCAGGCGTCCTGGTTGCGTGCCTGATTGATCAAGCTGATGCTCGCTAATACTCGTCCAAAGTATATACCACGAACCAATCAGAAGCTGTTGCGAAGAATTCATTAATTTCCTTGAGTTCTCTCTCTTCGCTCCCCTACTTTTCACCTGCGGTATCCTGAACACTCTGTTAATTGGTTGTAATTCGGTGTGCAGGTTTGAGTTCAATCCCTCCAGTATACTTCCAGGAGTAAATTACGATGCATCTTTCTCGCCTACGTTCTAAGGAGTACAGTTCTGGGGACTTGAAAGCTCCCAGTAATTTAGGTGTTTGAGTTTATACGAGCTGTGAAGGTTCTCTATATATTTTCCAGCACAGCAGCAATTTCGTCTGCCTTAAAGGGAGCCGTTAAACAACAATATTCCAGCCTAGATTTAATTTTAACCCAAGAAAGTACTAAACCTGTAGGCGCAATACAGCAGGTGGAAGGCATTCTATCCAAGAGGAGACCAAGTCCAGTTCCTTGGATTAAGAGACCCCCATCCCCCAGCACCAGTGTCACTGCTAGTGACCCCCAACATGTCTCCAACCTTGCACTTCTAGTAGCCTTACACTTCTAGTAGCCATAACACATTTCGTCACTTACAACGATGGTAATCCTCATGACCAAAAGTTACAGTGGTGGATCATCATATGACTAACACCCGCTAACCCTTCCTTAGCTAACCTTTCCTTATAATGGTGTTGCCCCCCACACGTTTCCCTCCTGATACTGCCTGAAGCTCCAACACGTTTCCCAAGTTTTAATACTAGTTACACAACATATTTCCTGACTTCTAATGTTAGTGGCGCTAACATGTCACTGACACACATGGGTCTAGTTTCGTTTGAATACATAGAAATAAAACTATATTGCAAATGTCTGAGTCAATATCTGGGATTCTATGCACTTGAAAAACTAGTCACGATCTTTCTTTTACTGCCTGACAATGTTTTGTTCTCAGATGGTAAACACCGCTGGTGCAGTCACAGGTCAAGTTGACGACCACTCTAGTGTTGATGTGTCACCATCAATATATTGATTTTCTGCTCAGTGGTTTTCAGTGACCTGTGTAAGTCCCTTTAAATAAATATCCACTCCTGTATTTTGCTCTCCGTTATTTTTTTTCCCGATGATTAAAAGGCAGATTTACGATGTACCAGTTAATGATATCAACCTCAGTCACAAAACTGATTGCTCAAAATTGCTAGCAACAATATGTAGAACAAGAATGATTGATTAATTGGGTTTAAAGCCTATCGACAACACGAGGGCCATTAAGCATACTCCGCGAATCAGCAACTCAGCACTTGTAATCACTTCCCTACAGCTCCTTCCTTCCCTCTCCCTTCAAGATATATATGGAGTGGTGTCTCAGTATATATTCACCGAAAGTTAAGGTTAATTGTTACCTACCTGGAGGGTACTACCGCGGCCCGGTCCATGACCAAGCCTCCCGGGGGATCAGGGCCTGATCAACCAGGCTGTTACTTCTGGCCGCACGTAGTCCAACGTACGAAACACAGCCCTGCTGATCCGGCAATGACTAAGTATCCATCCAGCTCCCTCTTGAAGGCAGCCAGGGGCCTATTGGTAATTCCCTTTATGGCTGGTGGGAGGCTGCTGAACAGTCTTTGGCCCCGGACACTTATGGTGGTTTCTCTTAGTGTACCTATGGATCCCCTACTTTTCATTGGGTGTATTTTGCACCGCCTGCCCAGTCTTTAACTTTCGTAGGGAGTGATTTGTGTGTGCAGATTCGGGACCATTCCTTCTAGGATTTTTCCAAGTGTAGATTATGATATATGATCTCTCTCGCTTGCGTTTCAGCGACTACAAGTCAAGTTCTTCCAAGTGTTACCAGAAGTTGAGGTGTTTGATATAACTTATATGTGCAGTAAAGAGTCTATGTACATTCTCTAGATCTGCACTTTCACCTGCTCTGAACGGAAATGTTAATGTACAGCAATATTCCAGCCTAGACAGAACAAGTAATTTGAAAAGGATCATCAGTGACTTGGCATCTCTAGTTTTGAGCGTTCTCATTGTCCATCCTATCATTTTCTTTGCAGTTGTGATTCTTGAAAGTGAGGTCCTCAGACATTACCACTCCCAGGTCCCTCACATTATTTTTCAGCGCCACTGTATTATCAGAGTTTGTAGTATACTCAGTTCTAGTTACCTCCTCCAGTTTTCCATAACGGAGTAGTTGGAATTTGTCTTCACTGAACATCGTATTGTTTTCCATTGCCCATTGGAAAACTTGGTTTATACCTTCTTGGAGGTTAACAGTGTCCTCAATAGATGACAGTCTCATGCAGATCCTAGTATAGTCTGCAAAGGATGACACTGCTGTGGATTACATCTCTGTCGATGTCTGATATGAGGATGAGGAACAGGATGGGGGGGCGAGTACTGTGCCTTGTGAAACAGAGATTTCACTATGGCAGCTTCCGATTTAACTCTATTGGTTAGAAAGTTGAAGATGCATCTCTCCACTTCGCCCCTTCCACGAGCCTGTGCCTGGGGCTGAGTGTATGGGCATGTTGTTAATGGCTTTCTGAAAGCCTATCGGAGTTAGAGTAATGTCGGAAATCTGGCATACACTCGAGTTTTGAGGCTCATTCATGAAAAAATCATTTGGATTTTCGATCTTTAGACTGATTAGTGGCTAGCTAAACACAGTCGTCCTGAGATTTCAGTATCTCACTCATTTCTTTGTTGTCATCTAAGCAAGGGCCCAATACTAGATGTGATATTTGCCTTGTTTTGGGGATTTGAAAATAAATATTTTGAATTACTTTCAATTTCCTGTCGCTCCTGGATCCTGTATGAGTCCTTTAACTTACGTTCGATATTTTCCACTTCCCTGGTCAGCGCTTCCTTCCGTGAATCAGATAATCTAGCGTTCTTGAGGAGCTTAGTGATTCTTCGTCGTCTTCTGTCGAGGGAGCGTCTCTCTCCAGTTTACTTTTCTTCTTTCTTGGGAGAATATGCCTTGAACATACTTCAGCTGCCAGGAAGTTGATCCCTTCAAGGCACTGGTTTGGATCCATGTTATTTAAGATATCTTCTCAACATGTTTCATTCAGGACATGGTTCACCTGGCCCCAGTTAATGTTTTTGTTGTTGAAGTTGTATTTGGTGAAGACACCTTCACAGATGTGCATGTAAGTCTGAACTTTGATTAGATTGTGATCGGAATTAGTCGCTTTTGATATTATGTCTCTTACCAGGTCCTTATTATTTATGAAGATAAGATCAAGTGTGTTTTCCAGTCTTGTTAGCTCCATTATCTGCTGACTTAGGGTGTGTTTATCGCAGAGATTTAGTAGCTCATGTGTGACCTTTCATCTGTGCTGCTTCCAGGGATTGTTTCTGCTGTAACATTCGCTACATTCTTCCAATCTGTTTGCCTTAGGTTGATATCGCCAAGCAGTAAGATGTTTGGGGATGGAGCTGGAAGGCTTTTCAGACAGTAATCAATTTTCAGTAACTGTTCCATGAACTGTTGGGAGGTTGCATCTGGTGGCTTATATATAACTACGATGATTAGGTTTTGGTTCTCAATCTTTAATGTTAGAACTTCAACTGCATCATTTGTGGTGTTCAGCATCTCCGTGTATATGAGTGACTCTTTGACATACAGGCCAACCCTTCCCCTTGTTGCCTGTTTTTTCTGTCACATCTAAAAAGGCTGTACCCATTTATCCATATTTCGCTGTCAAAATGGTCTTTTGTGTGGGTCTTGATGAAGACTTCAAACATCGCTTTTGACTCCTCCAGAAGTCCACTGATAAAAGGTATTTTGCTGTTGGTAGATGGCTTAAGACCCTGTATATTAGCAAATATAAAGGAGGTAGTATTTTGTGTTTGTTGGGGGGATTTTGTTATTGGCATCAGTAGTTTTGGCTCTGGAGGGCCATGGGGGGGTCCACTGGCTGTGCCTTCAGTCCAACAAGGCTCCAAGGTGAACTATTTTTATTTCCTTCCACTTTCTTTTTTAGTTTACTGCCACTAAAAATCACTTGGAGTGGAGTTGTCGTAACTATTATTGTTTGTCTTGTGAGGTCTGTACCTCCTGGTCCCTTTTAGATGGTATGCAGGGCAGCTGGTGTTAAAGCACTGTTTTTGGAGGACCGAAGAGTGGCATATTTATGGGTGAAAGAATTTACAGGAGGGAGAACGACACACTCCTTCAGACAGGTCACGACATTTTTGGGGATGATCAAAGTTGCATGTCTCATTTGTTTTTCCTGATATTCCATGCTTACAGATGCCCCAAGCATAGAAATTGCACAATTTCGCTTCTGGCTGGGTAGAATTTTTGGATGTGTTCTCAATTTGTGCAGTTTCTAGGACTGCACTGTAATCCTCAGTATCCAAACCAGGGCCACCCCGTCCTGCTTCCGGGGAACTACTTTCCCCAGAAGAAGAAAACTCCTCCACTACATCTGTAATGTGGGCTATGGTCTTGTGCAATGATGGCTGTTTATTTAAGGTTTTAGTGGTGACTGTAGTAGAGTCCCTAGCAAAGTCTGGACTGGCACTAAGGCTGGAGGCTGAGTCTGAGTCAGCACTGGGTCTGAGCCTGGGCCAGAACCAGGGCTGTGGGCAGTAGCGCTAGGACTGGGGTCTGGGTTACCACTGCGTGGGAGTTGGGTTAACTGACGTTTTTGTTTCCTGTGTTTTTTTCAGTGGGTGACTATACAGTTTGGAGACATCTGTTGTGAAATGGGTTGCAGAATGGCCATTCTGCATTTTTTGGTTCAATCTTATCTCTTCCTCCTAAGTTTTATATATCTTTGGTAGACTGTCCAAGAGTTTATCTTTATTTTCTTGATTATTTTTATTATTATGCTCCTTGGTACCTTTCTGATACCTGCCCAAAGTTTTGTATCTTTATTGCCCAACCAGAAGCACCTTCCTAGTTCGAGGTCACTTTTTGAGGCAGTGTTCATTTTGTTTTAGAGATTAATATATTTTTGATTGGGGGTAAACAGGTGACAGTCTTAATATGACTCCTATTATCATCAGCAGTAACTAATTACCAGCTATCTTCATTAATTCAGCGATAAAGCTATCTTCATTAGTTCAACGATAAAGCTACCTTTACAAAGACTTCTGACAAGGAAATGTATCTTGAGTATCATAATACCAGCTTATCTTAAAAAAAAAAAAACTCATTAACATCCACACTGCCATAGCGGCAGACTATATATAAAAAAATATAGGCTACTACAATGCTGTTAATAAATTCTTGTAAGCTAGGCTGCTATTATGACAATCGACATAATTTTTTTTGTAGTGGGGCCCAAGCTTAGCTTAGCTGCCAGTAAGACCTTTCATACTGCCTGATATGATCGTTGTCCTGGTGCAGCTGAAATTTATTTTCATCAACCTTTTTAAATATTTGGTATTCTTTTTAAGATGTTCTGGCAGGGTGATGTGTACACTAAAACCTATTAGTGCACTCCGCACCACAGTTTGAGAAAATACACAAATAACCCACACCTCGGAGAAAGAAACTAATGACGATGTTGCTGTTCGACTTATATCATTAAATAGCCACACAGAAGGAAGAAGGGAAGGAAGCCAGTATTTACATGAGGGGGAGGGGCGAGGACGGGAGACAGAAAGGAGGAAGTAGTAATAAAACCATGAAGTAGAGATGTAAGTAAAATGGAACTAAGATTTTCCAACATCCATCCTTCATACAGTAAGAGTAATTACCGACAGACCCGCAACTGCCTTCAAAGTAATAGGGATCAGCCAACGTTGATACCAACGTTGCACTCCGTGGCACCAACAGACTGGTTGATCAAGCCATCAAGGAGGAGGCCTGGTCTAGCACCTGGCGGTAGAGGCGGTAACCCTCGGAATCATGTTCAGGAAACCTTCAGGTAACTGCACCGCCGCCCAAATCTCACCACCACCACTGCAGCCACATTTGCGTACACTGGACTGCGTGTAGCCATCAGTAACAAACCCTAATCTACACAGGCCTAATCCTGGACAGGGCCGCGGGGGCAATGACCCCCGGGACACCCTTCAGGTAGACTATCATCACTGCCTTCACAACCCCCACCTTCCTTCACCACAAGGAAAAAAAATATGGAATGAGAAAAAGAAAATTGGAGGAGCGGGCGCGAGGAAAAAAAAAAAAAAGAGAAGAGGAGAGAAGTGGGTAGAGAAGCACAAGGAATAGGGGTAGGAAGGAGGAGAGGCGGTGACGACATACCCAGCCAGGGCACGACCCTCACCTCTCAGTAAGCGAGAAAACATGAAAAATAAGTGAAATGCCACGAGGCAGCAAGCCTCGACTTTTAACCCAGGGTCAACATGCTGTGTAACGCAAATCCTGGTAACAAAAAATATAATCTTCAAGCAGACTGGACATTTTTGTGCAAAGGGGAACACACAAGAGGCCAGCAGGGCGGCGGCGGCGGCGACGGCGGCGGCGACGGCGACGGCGGCGGCGGCGGCGGCGGCGGCGGCGGCGGCAGCGGCAGCAGCAGCAGCAACCATGGGCAGGTGTCCATGTAACCTGAAGTTTACCTGGAGAGGGTTTCAGGGATCAACGCCCCTGCAGCTCGGTCTGAAACCAGGCCTCACGGTGGATCAGGGTCTGATCAACCAAGCTGTTACTACTGGCCGCACGCAAGCTGATGTACGAACCACAGCCCAGTTGGTCAGGTACTGACTTTAGGTGCCTGTCCAGTGCCTTCTAAAAGACAGCCAGGGGTCTATTGGTAATCACCCTTATGTAGGCTGGGAGGCAGTTGAACAGTCTTGGACCCCAGACACTTATTGTGTTGTCTCTCAATATACTCGTTGTGCCCCTGCTTTTCATTGGGCGAATGTTGCGTCTCCTGCTGAATCTTTTGCTTTCATATGGAGTGATTTTCGTGTGCAGGTTTGGTACCAATCCCTCCAGGACCTTCCAAGTGTATATTATCATGTATCTCTTTCGCCTGAGTTCCAGGGAATACAGATCAACGACCTTCAACCGTTCCCAGTAATTTAGATGCCTTATCGCGCTTATATGTACACTCTCCAGGTCTGCCATGTCGCCAGCCTTGAAATGGGCCGTTAGGGCACAGCAGCATTCCAGCCTAGAGAGCACAAGCGATTTGAAGAGAATCACGGGCTTGGCGTCCCTAGTTTTGAAGGTTCTCATTAACCATCCTACCATTTTCCTAGCAGATGAGGTAGATACATTGTGGTCTTTGAAGTCGAGATCCTCTGACATTATGACTCCCAGGCCCTTCATATTACTTTTCCGCTCTATTGTATGGTTAGAATTTGTCATATACCCTGATACATATTTAATTCCCTCAAGTTTCCCATATGTGAGTGGTTGAAATTTCTCCTCGTTGAACTTCATATTATTTTGAGTGGCCCATTCGAAGATTAGGTTGATGTCCGCTTGGAGTCTCGCGGTGTCTTCGATGGAGGTCACTGCCATAATAATCTGGGTGTCATCCGCAAAGGAAGACACGGAGCTATGGCTTACATCTCTATGTCAGAAATGAAGATGAGGAATAGAATGGGAGCGAGTACTGTGCCTTGTGGAACAGAGCTTTTTATCATGGCTGCCTGGGACTTTACTCTGTTTAATATTACTCTTTGTGTTCTATTTGTTAGGAATTTATAGATCCATCTACCAACTTTTCCTGTTATTCCTTTATCACGAATTTTGTGTGCTATTACACCATGGTCACACTTGTCGAAAGCTTTTGCAAAGTCTGTGTATACAGAAGAGGGAAAAACAGATAAAAACAGTACCGACAACGGTGCAGTTACACCGTCCTGGAACATGGCTCTTATAGGAAACTTAGAAGCGTTACTTTACATACACTGATAGTCACATTAAGACTATCACCAGGAAAACAATGAACACCAGAAGTATAGATCTGCTCTTATAGCTACAAATAGGTAAATACAAACACTGAACCTCCACTGGTACAACTCTGCGAGTACAAACACTGAACCTCCACTGGTACAACTCTGCGAGTACAAACATTGAACCTCCACTAGTACAACTTTACGAATACAAACTCAAAATTTCAACAGTAAATAAACTTGATAAACGCTGAACTTTGAGTCAGACGTTATGTCAATAAAAGCCAGTATGGCATATTAACTGTGCAGCCACTAGCAAATAGTGACACTTGGTGGCCCAGGTAACATGGACACCCAGCACTGTCTCACGCTTTATTGACATAATTGTTCTGGCGAAGCAAACAAAGGAGGGAGGGAGGCAAGTGAATGTAGGGAAGGATAGAGGAAGGGGTAAAAACAGCCGAAAAGGAGGAACTAAGAAAGAGAAAGAGAGGAATGAAGATGGAGAAGCAGGAAGAAATGGAGATGAATAAAGAAAGGAAGGTTGATATAAGAAACAAAAAGGGTATGGAATAGAAAAAAGGAAGATAAGAATTGAGAAAGGGGAAGGTGGGCGGAATGAAGAAAAGTAGGAGGGAAAAAAATAAGACTGGACGAACGAGAAAGGGAGGGATATCGTGAGTGAGGGAGGAAGGGCAGAATCAACAGTTACCAAGGTTCACTGGGAATTCCAGGTGACCTTGATGGACGATTATGAAGATCGTTAGGTGGGAGTGTGAGCTACCTGACCTGACCCCTCACAGTATAGTACAACCTCACCCACCTCTCAACAGTACCTCACCTACACCTGTCTCCAGGATTTTCCAATTTTAAATACCCGTGGTTTAGCAATTACTGGCTTACTAGTGGTAAATAACCGTCGTTAAGCAATCGCCGAGGTTAGGTCTTTTACACCATAAAATACAAAGGGTAACTAATGCTCTCATACCATACATAGGTACTCACAGCTAGAGAATATGAACCACCACCACAACGGGAGAGAAAATGTAACTGGTTTACCTGTGTTCACTTCCCAGGAAGTACTTGTCAAGACAATGCTGACACTACTACTACCAAGGAAAATACTCTCAAGTTCAAATAATAGAAGCTGTAAAATAATTTCCTCAAGACAATGCCTACCCAACTATTGCTCGTTTTGTTTCCGTGTTTATAAAAAAAAGTTAACTTTACCTAGGCGGAGGTCACAACTGTGACCTTCAAACATTTCATCAAGTTGCGTCAAGAAACTCGCCATCCAGTTTAGATGCAAAGCTCTAATTAATGTACCCATGTAAATGCACAGATATATTTATATGGAAAAATCAACATATTTGAAATTTCCACAAGTCAAAATCCTTGGAGGAGTGTAACGAACAATACAGTGTGCGCGTCAAGGTATTTCTGGGTGGTATTGTAAAGGGCTTTATAAACACAACTACAACTTCCTGTTCTCATGCTGTATCTACATCCTCCGCAGAGAGAAGAATAAAAAGTGTTAAGAATAAATAGGATAATTCACATCTGGTTTTGGTGAAAAACAACAATCATGACCAAGTGGCAGATAACCAGGTGAAAAATAACTGTGTATTTCTCTGCCTATTTGTATAAACTTCTGGCAAAATGAACCTAAAAGGCACAATATTCCACAGTAAACAACGCTGCTATAAAAAAAAGAACCACAAATACTTACGCAAGGTTACAAAATTATTTCCCCTCCCATCTTCTACTGATGTTTACAAAGACACTCATGGACCAAAAATTGAATAAGTGGTAATGTAATTCGATATTATAAGATCACACATGTATTATAACTCATATATAATGACTAATATAATAGGTGTGACAGAAAACGAATGATATACTACTCACAGAAAACGTAACCCAGGCATCACCTTTACTTGTTATTATTGTTTAATGTTATTATATTATTATTTATTTAGTTGGGGGGTGAAAAGCATCATCTGCAGATAATTATCTTCAGATGCTGCTTTTCACCCTTCAACTTAATAAATAATGATAATATAGCAACATTAAACAATAATAATCTTATTTTAATTTATATTAGAACAAGCTACCGTCATACTAGTCACTATTTCATTATTGGCGATTTTATATATACAGTGGTCCCTCGTTCGTAATTAATCCGTTCCTGGAGCCCTTACTATAAGCGAAATTTACGATTTACGAATCAATTTTCCCCTTAAGAAATAATGTAAATACAATTAATCCGTTCCTGACACCCAGAAGTATTAAAACAAAAAAAAATTTAACATGAAATATACATGTAGTACATGAACAATACAATGGGAAATGATGAATGAAACATTAACAGCATAACACTTACCTTTATTGGAGATTCTTCTTAGTGTATGGGAGACTGGAGGAGGAGAGAGAGTGGATTGTTTATAGTTTGGAAGGGGAATTTCCTTCCATCAACACCTCAGGTATCATTTGCTTTTCTGGGGTTGCTTCTCTTCTGTTTCTTAATGCCACTAGGACCACCTTGAGAGTCACTGGAGTCCTGTCTCACAAAATAACTGTGGAGAGAGCTCTGTTTCTGGCGTCTCTAACACTTCCCTAAAATGGCCCAAGACTTTGTCACTGTACATGTTGCCAACCTGGCTTGCAACAACCTTGTTAAGGTGATGTTTCTCCATAAAGCTTTCCATCTTACCCCACATAGTAAAAATCTCTTTAATTTCTGAAGAAGGCACCTTCTTCCATCTCTCTTCCTCCTCCTCTGCAGCATGATTCTGAGCTGCGATGTGTTGCTCTTCCTGCTGAAGCTCTTGCAGCTCCTCAGTGGTGAGCTCTTCATTGTGGTCTTCCACCAATTCTTCCACATCCTCCAAACTCACATCCAACCCCATGGAACTCCCCAGTGCCACAATTGATTTTACAACAGACATAGGCTCATTAGGGTCAGTCCCAAATTCTTCAAAATCCCTCTTGTCGACACAATCTGGCCACAATTTTCTCCAGGCAGAGTTCAAAGTCCTGGTAGTCACTCCCTCCCAAGCCATACCTATAAGGGTTATGCAGTGGAGGATGCTGAAGTGTTCTCTCCAAAATTCCCTTAGGGTCAAGTGAGTGTCTGTGGTCACAGTCAAGCACCTGTGAAACACTGCTTTTGTGCAGAGTTTTTTAAAGTTTGCAATAACCTGCTGGTCCATGGGTTGGAGGAGAGGAGTGGTATTCGGGGGCAAGAACTTTACTGTGATGAACCCAAACTCCTCGAAAATTAGGTCATCCAAGTTTGGAGGATGAGCAGGTGCATTGTCCATTACTAGCAGGCACTTGAGATCCAATTTCTTTTCCAGGAGATACTCCTTCACACTAGGGCCAAACACTTCATTGAACCACTCGACGAAAATTTCCCTCGTGACCCATGCCTTACTATTAGATTTCGAAAACACACGCAATTTACTCTTCATAACATTGTTTTTCCTGAACACTCTGGGATTTTCAGAATGGTACACTAGTAATGGCTTCACTTTGAAATCCCCACTAGCATTAGCACAGAACATTAGCGTTAGCCTGTCTTTCATAGGCTTGTGTCCTGGCATTGCTTTTTCCTCTTGTGTAATGAAGGTCCTCTTTGGCATTTTCTTCCAAAAGAGGCTTGTTTCGTCACAATTTGAACACTTGTTCAGGTTTCAGTCCTTCAGCCTCTATGTACTCCTGGAATTCATGCACATATTTTTCAGCCGCCTTGTGGTCCGAACTGGCAGCCTCACCATGCCTTACCCCACACTGTATGCCAGTACGGTTCTTAAATCTCTCAAACCAGCCTTTGCTGGCCTTAAATTCACTCACTTCACCACTATTTGCAGGCAATTTCTTTACCAAATCTTCATGCAACTGCCTAGCCTTTTCACAAATAAACGAAGTCATAAGAGTATCTCCTGCTAATTGTTTCTCAATTATCCACACCAATAATAACTTCTCAACCTCTTCCAGTACTGGTGATCTCATTTTTTTCAGCATAGTTACTCCCTTTGCAAAAGCATCCTTTATTTCATTTTTCTTGGCCACTATGGAACATAAGGTTGTGTAGGGTTTCTCATACATCCTGGACAGTTCGGCCACACTTGTACCACTTTCATATTGTTCAATGATGGTTTTCTTAAATTCAATCGTATTTCTCACCTTCTTTACCAGAGGCTTGGCACTAGCAGCTTTCTTAGGAGCCATGGTAGCTTATTTAGTACTTGCAAGCACTAAAATAAATGGATTATGAAATATTTCGCTGGAGCACCTGAGGGGACCTTCGCTCACTGGTAAACAATGCCAGACTGGCTGCCGCCCTAGCTCACGCGGTGGGTACGCGTCCCAGACGAACTATGACTCGCCAGTCAACCTATGAAAAGCGAGTCCATGTTTATACCCCTATGATTGGCGAATTTTACGATTGCCGGGAACTACGAAAAGCGGGGGACCACTGTAATATATATATATATATATATATATATATATATATATATATATATATATATATATATATATATATATATATATATATATATATATTGCTTGAGGAAGCTAGTACACCAAACGGGGATGAGAATGAAATTAGCTTAGAGTCACCCACACCACCGTATATCCTCGGACCACGAGTAACACACCTAGCTTGCCTGGGTGTTTGGTTCTTGTAGGACTGTCGGCTAAGGCATTATGTGATTTTTTGCTCACCACAAGGCAGGGCCAAAACGACATGGGTTCGAATCCTCGGCTAATCGCCGAGGATTCGAATTCGGCTAATATATATATATATATATATATTAGCATGGGACTATACCTGTGTGTCCACACTGGCTGACACCTATATCCATCAGTGTGGGGCGACAGGGAGGAGCTGCTGACCACAGGGAGGAGTACAAGATCAGCAAGTACAGGGACATTAGCTAACAGTATCAATTTGTCCCAGTGGGATCAGAGACCTTGGGATCATGGGGAAAAAATGCCACACGTTTCCTTAAAGAACTGGGTTCCAGACTTATCGACATCACCAGGGACCCAAGGGCAGCCACTTTCATGTTCCAGCCCCTCAGCGTAGCCATCCAGAGGGGAAATGCTTGCTGCATACTTGGCTTGCGTCCAGCCTCGGAGGAGCTGGAGGAAATTCATGATATTTGATACATTGGGCCATTGTACCCATGTTTATGTTTTTCTGTAAATGTATTCTGTTTATTAATAAATGTTCACATAGAATATCTAATATAGAGGGTGGTAGGAGAAGAAAATATTCAAACAGCTCCAGGGAGAACCTTGATTTTTTCCCTGTGGTACGTTCATTGTCTTCTCTGAGGATGAGGGTCCCCAGTCCAGCCATAGAGGTGGTACTTCCCTATATATATATATATATATATATATATATATATATATATATATATATATATATATATATATATCTATATATATATATCTATATATATAGATAATATATAATATATATAATATATATATATATAATATATATATATATATAATATATATAATTAATATATATATATATAAATATATAATATATATATATATATAAATATATAATTATTATATATATAAATATATAATTAATATATATATATATATATAAATATATAATTAATATATATATATATATAAATATATAATTAATATATATATATATATAAATATATAATTAATATATATATATATATAAATATATAATTAATATATATATATATATAAATATATAATTAATATATATATATATATAAATATATAATTAATATATATATATATATATAAATATATAATTAATATATATATATATATATATATATATATATATATATATATATATATATATATATATATATATCAATCTGCTGGACGATGACTCCAAATATTACTCTGAATTAAAGATTTTTTATTTTATTTTAATCAGGGTAAGCGCTAAATCCATGAGTCATAGAAAAAATGGGAAGTGGGAGGCATTTAGGTTCGAGCCATGGAAGAGGAGTTCAAGTGCAGTTCCTTGGGCCAAGATCCCCTCACCCTTGAAGGGAAGGGAACTACATGTGAAAGTAGAACACTGTTGCTCCCATGTGTTGCACATAAGTATACTGTCATGCAGCACGCCACCACAAACAGCCTCAGGCACACCTGTGTATACAAACACGGAAGAGGAAGGGAATGCGGACAAAGACGTGAGGTAGAAACAATTAGAAGCACATGGTGGCAGGACAGTAACAAGAGGAAGTCATCCATGGGAACCACCACCTGAGGCACACAATAACAGCGCACCTTACACACACTCACCAACACTTAAAATCCTTCAGATCTAAACTTTTCCCTTTTTTTCCGTCACCTCATTGCCATATTTAAAGCGTTCTTTTTTAATTTTATTTGTAGCTAAACATACGTTTTTTTAGGTTATGTAACCTACCCTAGTCCAAACCAAACCAAGTGAAGAAAGTAGCATAGCAAGAGGAAGAAAAGTTGAGACACCCGACAAATGAAGGTATACTAAATATCTAACCCTATCACCAGTCTCTACTACCACCCACTACTATCTCTGACCCACTAAACTACTACTGCTGCAGCAGTGCATAGAGAGGAAATAAAAAAAAAGGACTACTGGAGGTGTAATTAAACAGGGATTATATTTCCTAAACAGAATACCATGGGAAGGTAAACAGAAGGTAGAACAGTGTACAAGATGAATCGCAACTAACCATAATACGATGGAAGACCAACAAGAAGGAAAGAAAGCAAAACAGAGTTCAATATTTACCAAGAAATGTAAAGAGAAAAAAAGCTAAGCACAGAGCTTGGAAAACATACAGAAAAAAGAGGATGGTATAGATCAAATAACTCAGAAAAGTTAAGAACAACTATACAAGAATAAAAAGAGAAGCAGAACATCAATTCGAAAATTAATGTCTAAACAAATTCAAAATTACTGAATAGTTAAGAAGACAAGAGTAAAGAATCAATAATAAAAGGCAAGACGAGGAAGAATTAACAAAGATCACAACGAGGTACAGTATGTGAGGTTGAGAAGATCTTCTCCGAGGAAGTTGGAAAGATGTCAGGAAAAAAACGGAGAGACTGACGTGGAACAAAGACTCGAAGAAACTAACAAGACAAAGAATGACGTGAAGAGGTTATTGAGGGGAATTAAAACTTTAAAGATAAACAGGGCCTGCCAGTATACTGCCTTAGGTTCCGAGAGAATGTGTGACGCTTTAGTCAGAAATTTAAAAGAAAATCTAAAGAAATGACGCAATCAACAGACATCTTTATAGCTCCAAATGTTATCCCAATTTGCAGAGGAAAATGGGCAGGAAACATCTGAACTATAAGCCAGTACTACTGAAAATCATACCGGCTAAGGTATTAGAATATACAATAAAAATACAGAATAAACATCTAAAATAAAAAGAAACGAAAGCATGCAAGATAACCAAGACGGATTTAAGGAAAATAAACTCTGGTTTATGAATATCCTCGAGTTTTACGACAGAGTAATGGATGTTCAGCAAGAAACAAGATGACCAGACTATATTTTTGTCTAAACCCTCAGAGAGTATTTTGTATCGCATGACACAAGAGACTAATCTACAAACAGGAAAAACAGGTGGACGCAACAAAGCAAGTGCTCAAATGCTTAAAGGAATAACTAAGATTATTACATTGTATTCACATGCAATACTTGGGTTATGGTACAACAAAATAGAAATATATCTCCAATCCTGTGTCAAGAGCCCTTCAGAAAGGCATCTCCGCTTACCCTTGAAGGGAAGAAAACTTGAAACACAAGTCATGGCTGCTGGGCAAGAACAAGTGTGAAGTGCCATAATGACAAGTATTAGGACCACTGCTGCTCAAAACAAACGTAAATGACGTGTCAAAAGCACTGGAATCTCTCTTCATAATATTGTGATGATACCAAACTAGTGAGAATAACTAGTGAGCAATGGAATCGACTCCAAATCGATCAAGACAAAGAAGAGACGTTAACAAGTTACTAACGGCATTCAGTCAAGAAGACCAACAATTGAATAAAGATGAAGAAAAGAGCCAATACACGTGACGTACACGAGACAGAGCTGGAGTACCAGAACGAACATCACTGAAGCATAGATAACCAGACAAGTTCAGCGGCATATGCAAGAATAAATAACCTAATTGCTGCTTTTAAGAACTTAGATAAGGACCTTAAACTATACAAGTTACACCCATGACAGTGCAACGAGACTGGTAGGGGAACCGTTCGAAAGGGTTAACCTACTAGGAGAGACTAAAATCAACCTAATAACCCTATGAAAGGTGCGGAGACATGATTATAAAGTACAAAATACTCAGGAGGACGGAGGGTGGACAGAGCTGATAGGATCAATATATTTGAGATTCGAGGAACTATGAATGAAGGAAAAAGTCAGCTAAAGCAACACATCAGTCACAGTAACGTTAAGATATTTTTCATTCACAAAGTGGTACATATTATAGTGTTAAATAAGACACGAAGACCGTTAACCCTGCATCTCTAAATTGGGAAGAAATATTACAGGAATACAAACTATTAAGAAACACGATAAAATTGTGCAAACATCACACACAGTTTTAAGAGTAGGTAGTACAAGTGAGTGAGACAGAGAAACATCAGTAAAAACGAAAATTAGTAATTAAGAAGCAGGGCCAAGGATTGAGCCTCGACCCCACCCCACGATCACAAGGCGAGAACGCACGCACGGACGCGCGCGCACCCTTGTTTCAGAGGAAGGAACATAATGATTGCCTGATGAAAGACTTCATGCTGCATGTTTAAAACAGAGACAAACAGGCAGTACCCTGTCACCTAGGTAAGTGTCCATTTCGAAGTCACCTGATAAAACCACACTGACTCAAACGTCGTATAACAAGTAGATGGAGACTTGGAAATTACCGAGGTAGAAACGTCGTCTCATATGGCTCGTCCTGCTAAAACTCTTCAAACTTCAAGCGTGGCAACATGCCCTAAAAATCTTTACTAAATACATGTGAAGTGTGTCTATCCATGTAGATTTACGGGCTGTAGAAAAATGTTAACTGAACTAGAAGCCACACTGTGTCTGCTGTACGACACTCGTACCACACTGCCCGCTGTATTACACTGTGCCGTATCACACTACTGTATCATGTTTGCCGTACCACACTGCTGAAATACATTGTGTTGTGCCACATCCGAAAAGAAACTCTGGGGTACATTTTCAATTAGCTCGGCATAAATAATTGTAGTTTTACGTGGAAATGTCAAGCGAAGTGTACGTAATCATGGTTAGTTGGGTTACAGCTGGTGCCTCTGACGGAAACATGTACAGGAGGGAGGGAGGGAGGGAGGGAGGGAGGGAGGGAGGGAGAGGGAGAGGGAGCGGGAGAGAGGGAGAGAGGGAGAGGGAGAGGGAGAGAGGGAGAGGGAGAGGGAGAGGGAGAGGGAGAGGGAGAGGGAGAGGGAGAGAGAGAGAGAGACCGAGACCTGTGTAAAAGAGAGCGAGAGAGAGCATGTGATACACACACATACACATTATATATATATATATATATATATATATATATATATATATATATATATATATATATATATATATATATATATATATATCGTGCCGAATATGTAAAACTGGTCAATTAGCAAGAACTCATTTAAAATTAAGTCCTTTCTAAAATTTTCTCTTATACGTTTAAAGATATATTTTTTTCATTAATGTTAATGTAAAAATTTATAATTTTGCACTAAAAGAATCTTAGAAAACTTACCTAACCTTATTATAACAAGAGTAATTTATTTTAG
>NC_091342.1:21019188-21044274 GCF_038502225.1 Cherax quadricarinatus | reverse complement strand
CTTTCACTTGTCATGAGTGGTCCCGGTGAGGGGGAAAGTGTACGTTTGTAGCTGGTGGTTGTTTTTTAACATCATTTCTCGCACACTGTATACTTGACAGCGTTTAATAGCCGTTCCCTCACACTGTATAATGGAAGTCTCCCTCATATTGTGTACCTAACAGTATCTAGCAGTCTTACATTGTATATAATACCGGATTTACCTATGAGCTTGGCAGGCTGAAGCCTAGGGCCTCAAATTATAGGCCTCCGCCAAGTTGTATAATATTTTTGAGCTAAAAGACCACTCAGGAGAAAGCATGGGCGATTTAGTGTTTGTCTCGCTACTGGGTCTGAAATTCACTTTAGAAAATGCCGAGGACTGTCATATACAGTTTATGCTGTATTTTTGGACACGTCTGCTAGGTCATTTTCATAAGGTCAGCAAAGCCATTCAGAAATTAGAACTGTTATTGAGTACTTGTGCATATTTGTGCAGTTTTCTTCAAGTGAACTATTCAAGGTGGCAGAAGCCACCTTACCAGATATTAACTACAGAACTGTTACAAGGAGACAAAGAGTAAGGAAACGGCAAGGAAATGACAGACCTTATGCCTTAGTTGAACTCTCTTCAAGAGATAACTTTAGGATAAAATCCTTTATTCTTATACAAGATGCACTTGAAGCCAACTTAAGAAAAAGAGCTACTATACACAAATGTTTTCCTTTCTTGCTAATCTGACAGTATTTAAGCAAGAAGTTCACCATGGTGTTGCTCTGTTGATGGAAGCTTAACCCAGAATATGTTGACCTGAAACTTACTGATAAACTTTGTACTTTTACTTGTACGTGAGACAGTCATAGTCCTACAGCAGAGCAGTCACTATCTCATACACACCTTTATCAAAATATATACAAGGAAAAAATTCAGATAGCCTTCCCTGATGTGGAAGCAATCTTGCGGCTGTTTCTTAGCTTAATGGTAACTAACTGCTCGGGAGGGAGGTCCTTTTCAAGCCTCAAAAGAATAAAGAATGAATTAAGGGCCACAGTGTCTCAAGAGAGTTTGTCCACACTGAGCATTCTGTGCTTTGAAATTGACAAACTTAGACATACAAATTTTGATGAACTTTTGGATGATTTTGCTCAGAGGAAGGCTTAAAAAAATTAATTGAAGTGTATTTGATGATTGTAGCTTCTGTATCCAGCAGGGACGTTCCCTGTGACGGTATTGTTGATTGCAACACGGAAGGCCTAGAGCTATCATTCAACACCCTTCGTGGTTGTTTTGCTTCTTAATATGTATTTTAAAAGAATATAAGAGTAAATTTACAATTTCAGTTTCCTAAAAATTCCTGCTTATTCCACAAAATGTATACAAAGATGGGTTATTACGAAAGTTTTTCACTGTGTTAATTGTAACATTTAGCTTTTTTTTTTCAATCACTACGGTATTTAACAATATCATCTTATGTCCTTTAGAGGAGGAATTGTGAATTGCAGAATTATCCTCGTCTTCACTGAATTTTGTTTAAAACATTCTTCCATCTTCCTCAAGTGGTGAGGCTGGGAGATTATGAGGGACCTCACAAGTAGACTAGCCTAGGGTCTCTCTAAATCTACCACTGATTGTATACGAAACAGTGTCTAGCAGTCTCCCTCACATAGTATACCAAACAGTGTCTAGCAGTCTCCCTCACATAGTATACCAAACAGTGTCTAGCAGTCTCCATCACATTGTATACCAAACAGTGTCTAGCAGTCTCCCTCACATTGTATACCAGTGTCTAGCAGTCTCCCTCACATTGTATACCAAACAGTGTCTAGCAGTCTCCCTCACATTGTATACCAGTGTCTAGCAGTCTCCCTCACATTGTATACCTAACAGTGTCTAGCAGTCTCCCTCACATTGTATACCAAACAGTGTCTAGCAGTCTCCCTCACATTGTATACCTAACAGTGTCTAGTAGTCTCCCTCACATTGTATAACAAACAGTGTCTAGTAGTCTCCCTCAAATTGTATACCTAACAGTGTCTAGTAGTCTCCCTCAACATTGTATACTAGTGTCTAGCAGTCTCCCTCACATTGTATACCAGTGTCTAGCAGTCTCCCTCATATTGTATACCAGTGTCTAGTGGTCTCCCTTACATTCTAAACCAGTGTCTAGCAGTCTCCCTCACATTGTATACCAAACAGTGTCTAGCAGTCTCCCTCACACTGCAGCCTCCTTCACACTATTAAACAGCATCATAGGATGCTCTCTTAGAATATAGCGGTCTCAACGAGTCCCTTCACAAGTATATAATGTGCCTTAGCCTGCCTTTCACGCAGTGTAAAGCGTCTTAGGAGGTCCTTTCACACAGTATAATTGTGGCAGTGGTTGAGACTTGCACTACTCAAAACCTTGACCTCTTACTCGCCTGGAATTATTTAAATCCAATTATTGCAGAGGTCTTTTTGCATAGGTCCATCAAGGGAGAGTGAACTGGAAACTCGTTAACTTTTGTTCCTTATCAGGATTGCTGATCTTTGTCATGAACATGTAAATCTTAGAAACTTGTACTTAAATTAAGTATATACATATCTCTCGTGTCAGAATTGCTGATCTTTCTTGATGGATCTTAATCATGGAATATTTAATTTCCAGCCCAGGAGGCCAGGTGTGAGACTGGGCTGTGGGTGAGAGAATCCTCAAAACCACTAACACACAAAACATACATTTTAACCTAGTCTCAAACTTAAGTGTCGTGCATGGGGATGTCAGCGCATAAACGGACGATTTGTAATTCGGAATACTAGTTGGTGGAGAGGTTGTACAATGTGGTGGTTGCTCACATTATGTTGGTACAAGAAGCAACAGCAGCGGTGTAGTAGCGAGCCCAGCAGCAACAGTCGAGGCGATGGTATCAGGTGAAACAGCAGTAGGCAAAACAGTAAATACAGCAACAGCAGGTACAATTGCACGTGCAGAATCAGGCGCAGCAGCAATAACAGCAGTACATGCAGCATCAGATGCAACAGCAACAGGTGCATTACCAGAAGCAACAGCAGTTGTGCAAACGGCGGCAGCAGCAGCCGTCGCCGCAGCCGTCGTGAAGGTGAGCTTGCTTATATACAGTTTGACATCAACACATCGTGACAGGCCATCTGGCTACGCACCTACACCTCATTTTGGGACTTGCTCGTACCGCAGTGATTAACTCTCTGCCACACTCCTTTACTTTCTCTACTCATCATCCTCTTCTCTTCCTCATTCTCTCTCCTTCCCTTCCTTGTTCCATCCATCCATCCCCTCCGTCTTCGCTTCCTGCTTCTCCATTCCTTTCTCTACCTACATCATAGACGTGTACGTATTAGTGAAACAGGTGTACGGGGCTGCGAGTGTGTGCGCACCTGATGACTTGTAAACGTGTACCAAGTAAACAAGTCATCAAGTAACTTCACTGACTAACAACTTGATAATTATCACTATCACATCACTCGTTAGTCATTTTGTAGTGGTGAACAGAGTGGCTCAGCCAACCTTCAGTATACAGTACTCATGCCACATACCTATGTAATGCTTAAGCAACTTTTACTACTCAGTGATATTTATCTCGGTATATATTGCACAGGGTGGATTAACACTCACGATATTAAGCTGGTAGCCAATCCATCACTTGTTAAGTCTCCTTACCTCACTAAATCATGTTGAATCTTACTTTCGGTTTTGAAACCTGTTTATCAGCCATTTTATTTGTGTCACTTTATTTTCATCCTTCTTTCTCTGTACTTCTGCCTGTCTTCTCTGTACTTCCTGCCGACCTTCTCTGTATCTCCTGCCTTCTCTACTTTCCGCCTTCCTTCTCTCCTTTCGTCCTGTGCTGAGCACCACCTGTCAGTAACACGCACTATATTCTTTCCCTTGCATTTTTTCTTCCTCTGCAACTACGGCCCCCCCTGGTTCCCTGCGTCCCTCTGGTTCCCTGCGTCCCTCTGGTTCCCTGCGTCCCTCTGGTTGCCTGCATCCCTCTGGTTCCCTGCATCTCTCTGGTTCCCTGCGTCCCTCTGGTTCCCTGCGTCCCTCTGGTTCCCTGCGTCCCTCTGGTTCCCTGCGTCCCTCTGGTTCCCTGCGTCCCTCTGGTTCCCTGCGTCCCTCTGGTTCCCTGCGTCCCTCTGGTTCCCTGCGTCCCTCTGGTTCCCTGCATCTCTCTGGTTCCCTGCGTCCCTCTGGTTCCCTGCGTCCCTCTGGTTCCCTGCATCTCTCTGGTTCCTTGCATCTCTCCGGTTCCCTGCAACTCTCTGGTTCCCTGCATCTCTCTGGTTCCCTGCATCTCTCTGGCTCCCTGCATCTCTTCGGTTCCCTGCATCTCTCTGGTTCCCTGCATCTTTCTGGTTCGCTGCATCTCTCTGGTTCCCTGCATATCTCTGGTTCCTTGCCCTTTCTCTGGTTCCCTGCCCTCCCTCTGGTTCCCTGCCCTCCCTCTGGTTCCCTGCCCTCCCTCTGGTTCCCTGCCCTCCCTCTGGTTCCCTGTCCTCCCTCTGGTTCCGTGTCCTCCCTCTGGTTCCCTGCCCTCCCTCTGGTTCCCTGCCCTCCCACTGGTTCCCTGCATCCCTGCCCTCCCTCTGGTTCCCTGCCCTCCCTCTGGTTCCCTGCCCTCCCACTGGTTCCCTGCATATCTCTGGTTCCCTGCCCTCCCTCTGGTTCCCTGCCCTCCCTCTGGTTCCCTGCCCTCCCTCTGGTTCCCTGCCCTCCCTCTGGTTCCCTGCATATCTCTGGTTCCCTGCCCTCCCTCTGGTTCCCTGTCCTCCCTCTGGTTCCCTGCCCTCCCACTGGTTCCCTGCATATCTCTGGTTCCCTGCCCTCCCTCTGGTTCCCTGTCCTCCCTCTGGTTCCCTGTCCTCCCTCTGGTTCCCTGTCCTCTCTCCCTCCCTCACCCTCTTAATATGGCTTTCCAGCAACATAAAATTCGGTCTTACCAGTTTGCCTCGCCCGCGCTGCACATTTTCCTTTGCGACAAAACATATTTGGTGTTTGAGTCATCCAAGATAAGCCTAGCCACCACCACCACTGTGACGTGACGTAGAGGATCACCAGTTACATGAATGATAACATATTGCAAGATAAGCCTAGCCACCACTACTGTGACGTGACGTAAGATATCTGAAGGACCTTTCCAGGGGTCAATGCCAATGTGGCCTGGTCCTAGACCAGACGACCTGAAGGATCATGGCCTTATCAACGAGGGTTTTACTGCTAGCCACACGGATTTGAGGAACTTGTCCAGTTCCCTCTTGTAGACGGCCAGAGGTTAGTTGGTAGTTCCCCTTAATGCACGACGCGAGGCCGTTGAAGAGTTGGGGCAGGAGATACAGAAGGAAGTGTAAATAAAGTGGGATGGCATAGATATAGAGCACTGTGTTAATATTCTTGGTTCAGGAGTTTGTATTTCCCCCTACTGTCCCTTAGTTTGTATTGCACCTACTGTCCCTTAGTTTGTATTGCACCTACTGCCCCTTAGTTTGATATTACACCTACTGTCCCTTAGTTTGTATTGCACCTACTGTCCCTTAGTTTGTATTGCACCTACTGTCCCTTAGTTTGATATTACACCTACTGTCCCTTAGTTTGTATTGCACCTACTGTCCATTAGTTTGTATTGCACCTATTGTCCCTTAGTTTGTATTGCACCTACTGTCCCTTAGTTTGTATTGCACCTACTGTCCCTTAGTTTGTATTGCGACACTATTTTGCTTTGCCGAGTTTCTTTTACGTCTAAAGGAACTTTATTTGTTTCATTATCTGAAAGGTTAGAATTAGATCTTGTAGCCTTTGCTTCTTAACAGAAATCTGCTGTTCTTATTCAGTCTTCATAGGATAGCTTAATAATTCTTTTATAATCTAATTTATCTTTCATCATTTATGCAGTTTGGGGAGCTGAATTAAGCAACATATTGAAGGTGCTGTTAGACTGTCACACTCATTAATATTTCTTTTACTGGAAATTTCTAGCTGTGAAACCTATCACTTCAGCCATGACATTTTGACACTAGCTAGACATTCTTTTGTACCCTTTAGATTATTTCTTGTAACTATTCTAATATCATTTTTTTTGTTTTGGTATCTCGGCTAGCAGTTCTCCGAACATTCCGTATGTATCACTATTGTAGCCAGCGTGTATGTTTTTACAATATCTCATGAACCATCATTTTGTTCACACCTCTGAGCACCGCACTGTGTTTCCTAGGTCTTCCTGAAGTCTTGCAGTGTTGCTTGGGAATGTGGCACCATCCTCACTAATTTATGTAGATTACGAAAATATTCTCGACCCTAGTTGGTGCCGTTACTGTTTGAAAAGCTTCTCACGCTCGTGTTAATTTTCCTGTTTGCTTCTTGATCTTCTCACTGACCATGTTCTTCAGTTGGTCTTTTCATGACTCCAAACATTTTATCTTTGTTGTTACATCAAATATCTACTTTAATCGTAAGTTTTTGAATTTTATTTATGATTCTCTTACTTCAGTCTATAAGATAGCTCCACCTCCTTGTGTACAAGATTTTAACGTGGACCTGGCTCAAGACCGGGCTATAGGAGTAGAAAAACTCTCGGAACTCTTCAAAGGTATAGAATTATATGCCAACAGCTGGTTTTTTAATCTTCGCTTAGAGTAACAGTGTTAATGTTCTGCGAATAGGCAGACGTATACATATTTTGTGTATCTTCTGACGTTAGCATAGAGCACACAAAATAATTCTCACCCCCTCCCCCCCCAATCCAATTCCTTGGGGTTGCTGCCCTTCCCCTCTTGCACAACTAGTCGTGGGATCAAGGGACAGGTGTAAGTGATCTCTGGGTGGGGCCTTACCTTTAAGCTTCTAAGTTTCTTTCACATCTTTCACAGTGTTATGCAGAATATTAATAAGCCTTGAATTTTAAACTGTATTAATGTGAAGTTCATCTATGTTTCTATTGCCAATGAAATTATTCACAAAATCTGTGTATATCTTAAATATAGGCTGTAATCTGTCACTCTTGTAATTTTGCTAAGAATGCAAGTCTCTACGTAAAGTTAAACTACTGTTAACTACTTAATACATCCAAACAAACCCTTGAGAAATACACTGTAAAGTTTATTGCTAATACTTAGGTACCTGGAATCCTGAGATTATACCCACACTTTGTAGGCGCTACATGATTACCAGTTATGTGATCAGAGGATGTAGCAGGATCATCCTAACTGTGAATGTTTTTCCCTTTTTTTTTTCTACATCGGTGGCAGACGGATGGTGTGTGTGTACTCGCCTACTCACCTATTTGTGGTTGCAGGGGTCGAGTCCTAGCTCCTGTGTGTGTGTGGTTGTGGTTTTTGTGTGTGTGTGTGTGTATGTGTGTGGTTTGTGTGTGTGTGTGGTTTGTGTGTGTGTGTGGTTGGTGTGTGTGTGGTTTGTGTGTGTGTGTGTGTGTGTGTGTGTGTGTGGTAATGATTAGACCATAATCCATGAACTGGTTCATTAATTATCAAAATATGTATACTCAATAAATCTTGGTATTTTTTTTTCTATCTAGTCAAAGAATGAGCTACAGTTGCACAATAAACTATCCGGTGAGGCGGGAGTAAAAAAACTAATAATGAACCAACCGCGGTGTTTTGTTGTAAGATTCTTCTTTCAAAATCCTATGTTGTACATTTGCTTATTTATTAACACCATACGCAGTAAGCATAATAAGGATATCAACTTATCTCTTGTCTACTTCCCTTGTATGCTGGCTCACAGTTGGCTATCATCCAGCTTCATGGTAGCACTTTTGTCTCAATGATTTATGTATCATCGCTAATGGCAGTAGGAAAGGCTATCTAGTCCCATGGCCTTCATTGTGCCCAATTATATCAGTGTTTCTTTACTGGTGTACTAGTTGCTTTAATGTTCTCCAGCACTATGTGGTTTGACAATCTCTCAGGTTAAGACAGTTTTACATTAGAATACCTATAGGTAGGTAGCCACTACTGCTTCCTCCAATGATATATTACTTCCCTCACGCTGATGAAGTTCCCTAAATTTTTTCGTCCAGTTTGTTTTTAGCTTTCATCTGCGTTTTCTTGTATTTCTTACTCTTCTAGTTTATATTTGTTCGTCTTTGTCCATAACTCTTGAATACCTCTAATTTGATGGCCTTGGCCTTGAAAACTTATTTGGGTGTCTACTGATAGATGATTCAGGAATCGGGGTCTTTGCTACACCACACTTTATTTTTAACCGGCCGTCTCCCACCTGGGCAAGATGACCCGAAAAAAAGTTTTCTTCTTCTTTTTACATTTAGTAATATCACACTCTTGTAAGACTAATTTTATAAGGTGATTTATTGCTTATATGATGATTAAATATTTATGCATGATAGGAATCTTGTGTTGTGTATTACATCTGCATTTTAGGTGCTACTTTGGCCTGTTATCTACGTGTCATGAATCTACTTTGGGATGATATCTACACTTACATTGCGATCTACGTATCATGAATCTACTTCGTTATTCGATCTACACCTTATATTGCAATCAACACGGTACCTAACCTAATCTAGGTTAGGTACCGTGTTGATTGCAATATAAGGTGTAGATCGCAATGTAAGTGTAGATATCATTTTCCTTGTAGATAACAAGCCAAAGTAGCACGGCATTTTAAGTGAAACTAATTGTTGTTTTTGTTTGCTTACAGGTAGGATTAGTTGAACACTCGGGTGATAGTATGTGGGTGGCACTATGATGAGGTAAGTGATCTTGGACCTTGTTTAAAACTACTGATGAACTAAACGACTACAATTGGATTAAATACATGTACAACATTATCTGATTATTTTGTTTAGAGGGAGACAACACGCAAAGTGATTCAGGTCTAATGTGACCGGCTTTTAAATTTAAATATCAGTAGCTGGTGTCTGCTGCTGTCAGGTTGATAATGAGTTCATTTCACTACGGTGTGTGTTGCAGCCATGTTCTCAGTGATCATTTTTTATTTACGTATTTATAGTTGAACATATATTTTTATAGGTTTATGTAACCTAGCCTAACTTATATATGTATGACTGCAGGGATCGTTTTAAAAAATTAAGCCCAGTAAAGTGAGGATAGGTTGTTTAGCTTCAGCACTGCTCCCAACACAACCTTACATCAATACCCCACCCTCTCTTCCACTCTACTACTGCCTCAGTTATAGTTGTTGTTTCCCCATATATCGTTTCCCTTCTGAATTATTCTATATATGTCTTTAGTCTCCATGGAGTGTCATCGTAGAGGAACAGGTTACGTGGGTTGTCGTAACCTTTATCGATGAGAGACTGCCGTGTCGGCTGAACATTGTGATTTATCAGTTGGGAATCCCCCAGAGCACATTTTGTGTGTTGTGGTGCTGGAAGTGCTGAGCAGGTGGCGGAGACAGTGATTGTAGAGAGCAGTAGTGGTGGAAAATGTTGTGTGTACAGTACTTCTGGGTCATTGTGTGTCAGGAAAGACGTAGGAATACCCAGATGGTTATTAGTGTTGTAGCAACAACGCTGGTGTTGCTGCTCCTCCCTCCATGTTAAACCCAACATGGAGTGTCTCACACCTCTCTCTCGTAGTTTTGCTTTGTATAGTTGCTTCGTCTCAACTCCTCTTTACACTGACCTTACTTAATTAGTTGTAACTTTTTGCTTCTGTTAGGGATGACTTTTTCGTCTTAGTAATTGTGTACCTTTAAATGTTTAAAGTTGTGGACCCTGCAACCACTGTTCGAAACATGAATTTCAACTACTAGGCAACCCACATAGTGCAGCAGTGTGGGTTAAATATATGCGACAAAAGATGCAAAATAGCCATAGAGGGAGTTGAATGATAGCTTTGGGCTTTCGTGTTGCAATCAACACAGTACGAGCTTGCAGTGTTAAAGAAATATAGCAGGAAATCCAGGAAGATTCGTTCATGTGAATGGTCAGTCATCTGCTGGTGATTGTACACGCAGTCTCACGAGGCACTAGTGCAGTTAGTTGGAAATACTGTACTCTAATTTATCAGTTTTCCTAATGAAGTCTAGTATGTTGGTAATTTTTTATATACTTTATATAGCATAGCTGCTTTTCATTGGGATGTTTTGCACTATCTACTGCACCTTTCGCTCTCATGAGGGGTTATTTCAGTGTGACCATTTGTAACCAGTGCTTCTAGTATTTTACATTTGTAAATTAAGATGTAGTCTTGCCTGTGTTCCATAAAGTTTCTTGAGTTTTAGATTTCCTTATAAATTAAGTGCACGAGTAGACGTGGGCAGTGAAGACTTTTTGCGCATTCTCTTTACTTCCCTATTTCGTTCCTTACTTGTACTGCTCTCCACTCTAGTTGCATTCTCAGCTACCTCACCCCAAATGACAGAGGCATTCTGTGCGCAATGGAAGTTTTTTAAGAGGACATTGGATCGCTATCTTTGCAAAGTGCCAGATCAACTAGGCTGTGATGAATATGTGAGTCAGTGGGCCGCCAGTAACAGCAACCTGGATGAACAGGTATTCATCAATACAGCGTGATCAAAGTCTGGGTTGCATAGGTAAAAATCTCAGGAAACCCGTCACAGATATACTGTATACACATTGCTCAAGAGGCAAGTAAGTTCCCCCGTCTTCTAATAATATGTTCATTTTTCCACTGTAATCTACCTTGTCCATAATTACTATCTCATTTACTTTGTCTGTTTCGTAAGGTGAAGGCTACCACCTTTCCTTAATTCATGGAATAACCTTAGAAATCTTTGAAGACAATTGTGTTGTAGAGGTCTGAGCTTCTTTCAGACCTGTGCAACACAACACCTGCGATAGTAATTATGGACAAGGTAGATTATAATGGAAAAATGAACGTTATTAGAAGACGGGGGAATTTAGGTGCCCCTCAAGGCTGCTGTGCTCGTGTAAATCAGTGTGTGTGTGGGGGGGGGGGGGGCGCTTCTCTCAAATTTGTTACATCTCTGCTTGTTACCTGCTGCTTTTCCAATTGGTTTTCTTTGACAAATGGCCACGACGCATGGGAAGTGTACTTGCAGATTTGTTTCCGAGAATCAAGCTGTGGGTCATGGCTCCTACTGCAATTCTATAAAGCCTTCACTAATTAATCTTCATCGAAGGACACGACTGGTTTCTGGCTTACAGTATTTATTTTTAAAACAGTGTATCTAGTTTCCCGTCACGATTGTCACATCTTCTGACCTAAAACTGAAAAAATACTTCCTAACATCACTGAGTTTTCTGTATTATTAACTTCCCTTAATGTTCCCATGATCATGGTCTTCACCTAACATTCATAAGGAAGGAAATTTAAATAGGTAAGAACAAATGCTTGAGGTGGATGAGAGTCTGTGGGTGGAACACCAAAGTTAACATAACAGAGGTAAGGCAGTAGGCAGCAGGAGCCTGAGTTAAGCTACTGATATATTACTTGTGCTTAGCAGGTGCTGCACTGTTTATCAGGCCAGGCAGCGGCAAGCTGCTCTCCACAGTAACATTCAATTACCTCATGGTTTTATTCTGGCGGCTCAAATTTATCACCATATTTCTTACCCAGTGTACGCTGTTAGTATGTATTATCCAAGTAATAAAACTAAGGAATGTGAAGAGAATCATACCTCAACGGTAAGTCTAAAGTATCATAATACACCTTTATGTTTCTTATTATTTATATTGAAACAGCCAAACGTGGACTTGCAATCATTAATAGCGGGTTAAACTATATGGGTTGATATGTAGTACTGTTATTGGGATATGTTCACTCTCAGGTGAGTGGTGCTGCCCAATAAACTCGCCTAATGGAGCAAAATCTATGATAAGCAGGCGTGTGTTGCTGGACTCTTAGTCTCGTCAATGACTCCTGCACAGCCGTACATAACTGGTATTAATTCTCTCAATGTTGGCAGTGCCTCAGCAGCTTATGGTCTGATTTGCTTGTGGGTATTGAAAGGATAATCACAAATCTTTATTTAAGAAAAAAATCATGGACGTTTTCAAGAAGCTGAACAGTTTCCTTATGCAAATACTTGATCAGTCAGATTGTGATAGTTAGGTGGGCCGCTAGCACGGTCTGTTTGACCAGGCGATCAACAGAAAAGACTGGCCTCAGGTCTGGCTGCGGAGATAAGGCACCTCGAAACCAGTCACAGATAATTCATAGGTAAATCAACGAAACATGCCGATAACTTCAGCGTCATAACCTTTTTCTTTAGAAACAATTGTCATGCGTTTAGTCGTTTTGTTGATGCCAAAAGACGATTGTATAACTGCACTTTTGAAGACTTTAAATCCATTTTGAATTAGCAAATAATTTGGGACGTTAGGCCGCACTGCCAGTCAAGAAATATCTTATGATGAAAATGCATGAGAACTTCAAGACATGTGAGCAAGGAAATATGTTACAAGCTGTGTATCAGCTAGTTAGTTACATGTGTGTGTGTGTGTGTGTGTGTGTGTGTGTGTGTGTGTGTGTGTGTGTGTGTGTGGTGTGGGTGTGTGTGGTGTGTGTGTGGTGTGTGTGTGTGTGTGTGTGTGTGTGTGTGTGTGTGTGTGTGTGTGTGTGTGCGGTGTGTGTGTGTTAGTTACCATCTGGTCCTAGGCGCATGTCGATTAGACACTAGGCCTGTTGTAGGTGCATGCGTGCGTGTGTGGTGCGTGTGTGTGTGTGTGTGTGTGTGTGTGTGTGGTGTGTGTGTCTGTGGTTGTGTGTGTGTGTGTGTGTGTATCTCTGGTGTGTGTGTGTGTGTGTGTCTGTGGTGTGCGTGTGTGAGTGTGTGTGTGTGTGAGTGTGTGTGCGTGTGTGTGTGTCTGTGGTGTGTGTCTGTGGTTTGTGTGTGGGTGTGTGGGTATGTGTGTGTGTGGTGTGCGCGTGTGGTGTGTGTGTGTGGTGTGTGCGTGTGTGTGGTGTGTGTGTGGTGTCTGGTGTGTGTGGTGTGTGTGTGTGTGGTGTGTGTGTGGTGTGTGTGTGTGGTGTGTGGGGTGTGTGTGTGCTCTGTGTGTGTGTGTGTGTGTGTGTGTGTTTACCTGTAGGTTATTCCGGGGATCAACGCCCCCGCGGCCCGGTCCATGACCAGGCCTCCCGATGGATCAGGGCCTGGTCAACTAGGCTGTTACTGCTGGCCGCACGCAGTCCAGCGTACGAGCCACAGCCCGGTTGATCCGGCACTGACTTCAGGTATCTGTCCAGCTCTTTCTTGAAGGCAGCCAGGGGTTTATTGGCAATTCCCCTAATGCTTGATGGAAGGCTGTTGAACAGTCTTGGGCCCCGGACACTTATGGTGTTTTTCCTTAGTGTACCAATCTCGCCCCCACTTTTTAATGGGTGGTGTGTGTGTGTGTGTGTGTGTGTGTGTGTGTGTGTGTGTGTGTGTGTGTGTGTGCGCATGCTGTGTATGTGTGTGTGGTGTATGTATGGTGTGTGTGGTGTGCGTGTGGTGTGTGTGTGTGGTGTGTGGTGTGTGGTGTGTGTGTGGTGTGTGTGTGTGTGTGTGGTGTGTGTGTGGGGTGTGTGGTGTGTGTGTGTGTGTGTGTGTGTTTACCTGTAGGTTATTCCGGGGATCAACGCCCCCGCGGCCCGGTCCATGACCAGGCCTCCCGATGGATCAGGGCCTGATCAACTAGGCTGTTACTGCTGGCCGCACGCAGTCCAACGTACGAGCCACAGCCCGGTTGATCCGGCACTGACTTTAGGTATCTGTCCAGCTCTTTCTTGAAGGCAGCCAGGGGTTTATTGGCAATTCCCCTAATGCTTGATGGGAGGCTGTTGAACAGTCTTGGGCCCCGGACACTTATGGTGTTTTTCCTTAGTGTACCAATCTCGCCCCCACTTTTTATTGGTTGGTGTGTGTGTGTGTGTGTGTGTGTGTGTGTGTGTGTGTGTGTGTGTGTGTGTGTGTGTGTGCGCGCGTGCTGTGTATGTGTGGTGTGTGTGTGGCGTATGTATGGTGTGTGTGTGGTGTGTGTGTGGTGTGCGTGTGGTGTGTGTGTGGTGTGTGTGGTGTGCGTGTGGTGTGTGTGTGTGGTGTGTGTGTGTGTGTGTGCGCGCGCGTGCTGTGTATGTGTGGTGTGTGTGTGGTGTATGTATGGTGTGTGTGTGGTGTGTGTGTGCGTGGTGTGTGTGTGGTGTGCGTGTGGTGTGTGGTGTGCGTGTGGTGTGTGTGTGTGTGTGTGTGTGTGTGTGTGTGTGTGTGTGTGCGCGTGTGTGTGTGTGTGTGTGTGTGTGTGTCATGTACTCTTGTGTGACTACCGGGGATGGGGGGGTCGAACCCCGATCCTGGTCTTGACTAAATTTTCAGTCAACAGATTCAGTTGGTTTCAAGACACTTATTTTATTTTCTAGCTTCTTCCTTCTGTTTCCTTCCCTCACACTAAAAAAAATTCACCCTAACGTTGTTTTGGCTCATGTGGTGTTCAACTCTGTCCGTGCCGTTTCCCTCTAATCCTTCTCATGCCTGAACTTAATCTCACTGTTACACACACAAGTATTTTTTGTGTCGCATTTATATTTTCCCCTGATTATTTTTTTTAAGTAACTCATCTCCCTCACCTCTGGTATCAATATAGTGGCAAACCTATGAAATTTCTCAAGCTTCTTAATGTGTTTGGCTGTATGCAATCTCTTCGTTGGTGTTGTTTGCTTCTGAATTCACTTCATGAATTTAAAAGTAAAAGGTAATCAGTTAAGCTGGTGAACACTACATGTATGGGCCTGACATGTAGTGCTTAACATCTTGAAGTTAATTCTTGTATTCGCCCAGTAGTTCTTATGTCACTGATGTTATCTAATTTGTGGCCGCTTCTGTAGATGGGCTGCACACCAGTGACTACCTTGTGACTACTTTTGAGAGTTCTTCTATCGAATCCCAGGTTTAAAGCAGATTTCCCCGTTGACTGCCTAATCAACCAAATTATTTTTGCTTATAGCCTCCCCGCCTACATAGCCCCTAGTAGCTAGCTGATCTGGCATTATTTGAAAGTATTGGTCCAGTTCTTTCCTTTGTGCGATTCCTGGAGATGTTTCCCAGCTGCAGGTGGTCACATGTATCTTCATCCCCTCTCTTTATCCCACGACAAACATCAGCAAGGTCAAACATTTATTGTACACATATAACTTCGCACGAGTTTTATCAAGTCTATTCAATGGAAAAGTGAAATAAAAGTCTATATCTTCTCAGTCAATGGAAGATAGTAACGGTGTGGAAGAGGTGGTGGTGGTGGTGTTCCTGTTTTGATGGTGAGGAGGATGTGGGTGGGAGTGGGGTTAGAGGGGGCCCGGTGTGGATGCAGACGTTAAGAGGTAAGGGAAGAATAATGTGCTACGTCACATTACTGTTGTTCCTCCCATTAGTAGTTTCGGAAAAGATAAATTAATGTTAAAAGTCATTTCATTCTATTCGTTTCGAATGTATATCGTGATGGCTTACACACAACTTATTGTGTGTGTACGCTAAGCATTATATATATCTTCTTTCAACAAACCGGCCGTATCCCACCGAGGCAGGGTGGCCCAAAAAGAAAAACGAAGGTTTCTCTTTTTAAATTTAGTAATTTATAAAGGAGAAGGGGTTACTAGCCCCTTGCTCCCGGCATTTCAGTCGCCTCTTACAACACGCATGGCTTACGGAGGAAGAATTCTGTTCCACTTCCCCATGGAGATAAGAGGAAATAAACAAGAACAAGAACTAGTAAGAAAATAGAAGAAAACTCAGAGGGGTGTATATATATATGCTTGTACATGTATGTGTAGTGTGACCTAAATGTAAGTAGAAGTAGCAAGACGTACCTGAAACCTTGCATTTTTATGAGACAGAAAAATGGTCACCAGCAATCCTACCATCATGTAAAACAATTACAGGCTTTCGTTTTACACTCACGGTAGTACCTCCCTGGGTGGCTACTGTCTACCAACCCATTACCTTACATATATATATATATATATATATATATATATATATATATATATATATATATATATATATATATATATATATATATATAATTATAAAATGTGTGTGTGTGTATTTTTTAGTCCTTATGTTAACTCCGTGATGTTACTCTCACTCTTGTTTATAACCTGTACATCGTCCACAACGAAAGATGTGCTGTTTCTAAATGACACATACTAACATTCCTATTGACGTGCCTTCCAGGAAAGTTCCAGTGGCATGAGTCTACTTCATGGCTTTTATATATCTGTATTCTAATGAAGGGCTTCCGTGTCACACATGATTATATCTTCAACTTGTTGGTCCGTCTCCTATGGGTACGTGTCAGAAACCTAACATTATAATTCTAGTATTCCCATTCCCATCCCTTATTATCTTGCGTGACTTCCCGCAGCCTTTCTTAAAACTGTTTTGTGTTCGCGATTATATTTTTTCATAACTAAAATCTCTCCTGATTTTTATCCCTCTCGTTAATTTTACATTAGCAGAGTTGTATGAAGAATTAATTGTGGTGGGTCATTTACATATATCAGAGACAGTTAAGTAGTATATTCTGTTTTTTTTTTTTCTACTTGAAACTTTGTGAATATGTTGTGCAGACGTTGGTGTAAGTTTATGCTTATTACGTAGAGAATCACTCATGCTTGCAGTTTAAATTCTCTCAGTCGTAGGGAGAAAGCACTCGTCTTGAAATTTGTAAAGTGTTCTCTGTTTTTTGTATGCCATTCATTACAGCTGTAGAGATTTACTCACGAAGTTAGTTAAAATACCAGCACTTGTACTTAGTTAAAAATTGCTGCTTAGACTGTGAGTTACAAAGTGGTCTTCACTGGCCATAGCAGTTTAGAGTTTCTCTTGCTTCCTGTTACTTTATAATATAAAGGAAGGTTTGGGTAGAGTAGGAAGTAAAGTTGCACATAGAGGAGCTTGCGACCACGTTTCGGTCCGACTTGGACCATTTACAAAGTGTGACTGTAAATGGTCCAAGTCGGACCGAAACGTCGTCGTAAGCTCCTCTCTTCTATGTGCGGGTTATATGTGTATTGTTTCAGTCACGGTATTGTGCCTTTTTTTTTTTTTTTTTTTTTTAAGTAAAGTTACTTTCCCAAGTTGCGTCTCTCGTTCAGTTTCACAACTGACTTGTACAGAATGCCCCCACCCCCCTTTACTCCATATTTCCCTAGTAAGTTTCCCAGTTGCTATAAATCTCTCTCAGGCATAGCCAAGGGATTATAGAAAAATAAGGTGAAGATTCCACTTAGAACATGACTGATTTTTCAGGGGAGTTACTGCGAGGCTTGAGCTACGACTAAACATTACGCTATCTGCAGCTCTTGTCCATGGAGAAGCTCAGAACTACATATTTGTGATATGATCACGACATACACAATGTTGAGGGAATATACAAGGTAAAAAGAACAGACACTACAGCAGGAAAGGATTTAATATAAGGGGACACACACAAAAACAGCACTTCAGTCACAAACGTCAGTTAAAGATTGATAACTCAGTTGAAAATTGTTACAGGCTTAAATGCCATAGGTCACCGTATTACACACTCAAATAAGTTAATACAAATGTATAATTAAATGCACTCAATCAGGTGTGAACACTGAATGGTAGACTCACAATGACTAGTCATCCATTCACAAAAATTAAGCACTTGTCCTTACGTGGTGTCTCCAGCTCAGTCAATGAATGTTTAGTGGTGTTGGTGATGAAGGTAAGACACCTTGGTATGTTGGCAGTCAGTGTTGGCTGACAGCCTGCCACTTGTGTAAGCTGCCTCAGGATAAAGAGGCTGGGGGCGCCGGGTACTACTACGTATATGTTCTCACTACTAACCTGCTGTGGTTACTTCCAAACAGCAGCAAATGGTAGGGCAACTGGAGATTACCATGTTATTATTTGTTTTTTCGTCATAAGGTTGGTTTGTATCATAATACGACCCGTTCGGTGGTACTGGCGCTGGTGGGGGCACGGCACAACTGTGATGTCTAATGACATGTAGAGGTATTGAACCCATTGGCCCTTGTGCCGACCACAGCATCAGCCGTTATACTAGGTATACTCGTTATGACTAAAGTGGGTGCTAAAGCAGCTTGTGACAGCTCTGCGGGCCCTGGTCATTGTGTTTCCCGGACAGTGCCAAACCCCATTTTTCCTGAAGGCAGGTACCGGTGAGGGCTGGTGCTGGTGGAGGCTGTGTTGGCCTCTCCTGTGTTACTGGTTCTTTGATGGTGGTTTCTGTACCTGTTTATTTATTTTTCCAGTAAAATATCTCTCTAAGGATCTGTGATAATAAAATCGTAACTTCCATAAGTGTCTCATTAGCACTCGCCTCCCGACTTATAAGTATTAAACATATTCAATTAAGGATGTGATTGCGTTAATTAAAAGTAAAGACAAGCTAACTTGGCAACTTAGGGCATGAAGCTAGACTTTCAGATCAAGTACGCACCATTAAACTTTGTGACTAATCACTTATAATTGCAGCTTTGACTTTAAGAACTCATGAGTTGAGAGTTGTGGAAGTGAGCATAAGTAACTTGTGTCGCATATAATTACACAAATGACATTCTTCACTGCTGTCGTATGAGTGAGGCGGAGACTGAATACTACTTATAGGAAGACTTGATCAATTTTATTAGGTTTATTAGCCAAATTAACTCAAACGTAATGCCAGTCGACACTCCATATTATATATCACCTCATTAACATTTCACTAAACAACTAGACGTAAATTGTGCACAAAAGAAAAAAACAATGAAGACCAGGCGTGCAATAAATGCATTAAAAGAATAGCTCTTTGAGCATAAATGTTTCCAAAGCATTCAACACGTTTGAAATATTACCAACTTTTCTTTATCTTCAATAGGAAATTCGACGAGTTCCTGAAAATAGTTCGTGATTAGGAAAGGGGGGGGGGGTGGCACCAGTGTCGGAGTTTGTTGATCAGGCCGTCAACCAGCAGGTTTGGTCAGAGATTGGGCTGCAATCAAAGAATGGAGAATCAAGCCTCCATCACTCTTTGCTTTGTGTAGCGCATGTATTTACCGTTTTGTGATACATGATACTCTCAACTACTTCGATACTTAGGGAAAATAACAATTCACAGTTATATGATAACTACACAATAAAAGAAAAACTGTCGCCGGATCTTCTCACAGAACACACACAACCAACAAAGAATCAAACACTGTTAATGTCATATATTTCTAAGCTGAAGTACAATAAATCCAAGTTGCCAAGACGATGATGATGCTCTTCCGAACACCTTTTCTTTCTCGATCAGATTTTTTTTTCCTCGTATATTATTTCAATGTAAGTGAGATATTTGAGGTAATTAGCACACAGGTCATTTACTTCTTGCGTAGTATCATTAAAACATTTAAATTTTGGGGATTGCCCCAAAGCACTAATGGACATATCCCAAATATATATGAAATATATCTCAGACATCTCACTATACAAGGAAACTTTCCATTCCAAAGGCGTTGTATAATCCCTACAGGTTTAGCGGTTTCCCATGAATATTGTAATAATAAACACTAACCAGATATGACATATAGCTCTTCAGCCAAGTTGTAGTAACATTGTGGCGTGCGGTTAGCAACTCTCCCTCACCAGTGTGAGGAAGAGTTACTGCAACACGCTCCAGAGATACATCCTATTTTTGACCTATTCTTACTGATTACGGAAACCCGTCAAAGTATTTAGGTAACGGAGGTGAGGTAGCTAACCTGGGCGCAGGTATGTACAGCAGTTTCCCTTTATAGACACGAGCCAGGAAGAAGTTTACATCTGAACACCTGATCTTCCTCACACACTCCTTAAACTGCTCAACATGGAACCACCCCCATACACACACCTCCGCCGATTAATCCTGGCTCAGATGGTACACTCTTCCTGTTATTCTTTCAGTATTACTGACCTCGTCAATCATTCAAATAAATTTCAACCTTCTGCTTGTAATTCTTCATTTTCTAAAATTAGTTGAAAATTGAGAGTTCATGAATTATTATTATTATTATTATTATTATTATTATTATTATTATTATTATTATTATTGTTGTATTCATGCTAAAGCGTTAAATCAGAAGGGGTCATACAGCTCCTGAACAGCTAAATATATCAGTCCTATTTCTCATAAAATACCGAAGGAACAGTCGCCTGTTCAGTACTGAGAGTGAATATGAAATTTCCTTAGGATAGTTTCTGAATAAATTTCGTGGCTAGGAGTTACCTGGAGGTTACCTGGAGGTTATTCCGGGGATCAACGCCCCCGCGGCCCGGTCCATGACCAGGCCTCCCGATGGATCAGGGCCTGATCAACTAGGCTGTTACTGCTGGCCGCACGCAGTCCAACGTACGAGCCACAGCCCGGCTGATCCGGCACTGACTTTAGGTATCTGTCCAGCTCTCTCTTGAAGGCAGCCAGGGGTTTATTGGCAATTCCCCTAATGCTTGATGGGAGGCTGTTGAACAGTTTTGGGCCCCGGACACTTATGGTGTTTTCCCTTAGTGTACCAATGGCGCCCCTACTTTTTATTGGGGGCATTTTGCATCGCCTGCCCAGTCTTTTACTTTCGTAGGGAGTGATTTCTGTGTGCAGATTTGGGACCATTCCTTCCAAGATTTTCCAAGTGTAGATTATGATATATCTCTCCCTCCTGCGTTAGTGCAGGATATTTCATTGAATGTGATTTGGGAAGACAAATATAAAAAAGTTGACTAGATAGTCCACCAGAGGTGGATTTGGAAGATAGGATAAGCTTTGGTTTGTGGGGGCACAAGGGGATTGACAAAATTTGAAAGAAATTAAAATTAAGTTATCCAGGAATGGCATCAAGCACAAGAGGCAGGACATAAGTGTGTAGTGTATGGTGAAACAGGAGACAGAACAAAACGGAAGAGAGGAGCATGAAGAAACGCAGAAGAGCAGACAGGTTAAAACATAGGAGCAGATCAAGCCAGGAGAGTTAGTAGTATTTATGGGAAAGGTAATTGGCCAGCCCTTTGCTCTGAGCTCGCCATCACCGATTGGAATGCTCTTCTCCAAGGGGATATTGACAACCAAGTGAAAGCTTTCACTGGACACATCCTAAATTTACAACAAGAACACATTCCTCACCGGCAATATGTGACGAAGCCTACACATCAGCCTTGGTTTGACTTTCGTTGTAGAGAGGCTGCTACTGCTAAGTACAAGGCAACTTGCACAGGCAAGCCTGTAGGCATATGGGTGACGTTCAAAAGTGGGCCATCGCTAAATAGGAGGTGGACACAGAAAACTAGTATCTGGTAGAGTAGGCTCCAAAACCTGGTGGTCCGTGGTCGAGGACAGACAAGGTTATCTGCCTGATGAACTCATTCCACCTCTAAATCGACAGGATGGGACCACCTCCACTAGTAGTCAAGAGAAAGCGGACCTCTTTGCCGAACACTTTGCTGCCAAAATACAAGTTCCTGATCCAGCAAGGGACCCTCCTTGGCTAGCTGCAAGAACTGTGTCAAAACTGTCAGTGATGACAAGGCAGAAGGAGGTGCATTTCCTTCTTGAATCGCTTGACCAAGAAAAGGCTGTGGGCCCAGACAGGTTGAGCCCCAGATTGCTGAGATGTGCAGACCAGCTAGCAGCACATTTAACTCGCATCTTTCAGCACTGCCTAGTACAGTGTAAATGGCCTTCTCTGTGGAAAGAGGCAAATGTAGTCCTTGTTCACTAAAAGAAGAGCAGAGCATAAATCAGCAACTACAGACCAGTGCCACTGCTGTCAATCACTGGCAAGATCCTCGAGACAATAATCTCAAGACAAATGACAGAGTTTTTTAACTACCACTCACTACTTTCTGACCGTCAATATGGCTTCAGAAAAGGTTACTCTGCTGCTGATCTGTTGCTAAACCTCTCCACTAAATGGCACCAGTCACTGGATGAATCCAAAGTCAGCTGTGTGGTAGCACTGGACATTGCTGGTGCTTTCAACCGGGTGTGGGACCAGGGCCTCTTAGCAAAACTGCAAGCTCTGGGAACTGCAGGCTCTACGCTATGTCTCCTCAGTGACTACCTTCATGATAGATCTTGAAGGGTAGTTCTTAATGGAACGGAATCAGCAAGACATCCTATTGGGGCAAGTGTTCCCCAAGGAAGCGTGCTGGGACCATTGTTATGGAATGTCTACTTCAGTGACCTTCTTCATCTCATCCCAGAAACCCATGCATATGCAGACGACCATACACTGACATTCACTTATCCAAGAGAAGAAATGCCAGCTGCTCTATGCTGCATCAATCACCAGCTGAGAGCTATATCAGCTTGGGGAAATAGATGGCAAGTAACATTTGCACCTGAGAAAACACAAATGATGATGGTTTCTAGGCACCATGATGGTAATGCTGGTGCAGTAGTAAGGATGAATGGGAGGTGTTGGCATCTGGGGAAGGAGTTGATATCCTTGGGGTGAAATTTTACTCCAAACTGACCATGAAGAACCACATTGTAAATCTTGCAAACAAGGCAGCCAGGAAGTTTACAGTACTTCGCCGTATCTCACATCTGCTTGACAGTAGGGGTTGCAAGATTCTGTACGAGGCACAAGTACGCTCTCACCTTGAGTATGCTCCACTTTCTTGGTTTGCTTGCCCCCCCCTCATCTGCGACTGCTTGACAGATTAGAGGACAAAACAAAACGTCTCATCTCTCGCCTGGACCCATCCTGGATAGATCTGTCATTTCAGCAGAGCCTTCAACACAGGAGGGATGTGGGTGGTCTTTCTGTTATGTACAAGGCCAATATTGTCAAAGTACCACACTTGGATCCACTTCGAGGACAACGTGAAACAAGCTTCTATACCACAAGACGGGCAGAAAGCAGCAACTTCACTTTGGCTGTACCCTTCTCCAGAACATCACTCCATCTGAGATCATATATACCCAGGATGACTAGAGTATGGAACACATTCGTACAGCATTATGATGTCAACGAGATAGTCAGCTATCAAATAAAAATTCTGGCCCACAGATGGCTCCAACTTCATTCTGTTCCCTACTTGTATGTCTCGTAACAATAAAAAAGCTTTCAAATGAGCTAATGTAGGTAACAGCTCTTAGCTTGTCAATAAAGTTAGGAATCCTTAACCTGTAAATAGCTTGTCAATAAAGCTAGGGACCCTTAACCAAACCTTGTCAAACCCTGTGTAAAAGAGAGAGAGAGAGAGAGAGAGAGAGAGAGAGAGAGAGAGAGAGAGGGGGGGAGGGAGACGGATGCGTATAAAGCCCAAACAAGAGAGGAGCAGTAGTAATGTAGGGTATGCTGGCAGGAAGCTGTTTATTATCTCCAGAAGAGAAGAGGCAGTCCATCTCCCGGGTCACTGCTGTGCTGTGGTCGTCCCTCTCTTATACTGAACAGTTTTGTCTTCTCAGCTTGCCTCTGAACAAATCCACTGTATAGTAACTTTCTGCAGGTAGTGATTGATCTTCCTTGCGTTATCTTTCAGCTTGTGCAAAAGAGTTTACTGCATTTAGTGACTCCTTACCTCGTCACCGTCGCCTTGTTATTGTAGGAGTGTCGATAATATAATTAATCATTGGGGATAGAATGCAGTGCCACTAACACACTGATATCTTAGTTTCATATGCCGAAGATAAAATGTATTATTTATTTGTAATGCAAGGGTTTAATAAAGAGTATGCTGCTGAAAAGGAGAGCAAGGTGAGAGAGAGCACAAGGGGAGTGTGTAGCGACACAGTCTAGCATCAGTGTGTAGTTGTACAATGGGCCACTACCATCCCTCACAATGAAGGACGGGGCTATTACCCTCAATTAAGTGTACGTGCGGTGGCCTGGCTGGGCGCCGCAGCCTTTCCTACCCTGACGCTGGGTTGTGATGGTGAAATTTGAGCAACGTTTCTAGTAGCGCAAGATCCCAATTCTACCACCTATCCACTTCCCTTCGTATTGGGGGCTTAAATTACGGGAGGGTCCGTTTTTCGTCATATTTTGCTACCAGAGGAACCGATGTGCCATGGTGGATGCTACGCTAACTGATGGTAGTTAGTCTGATGGAGCAAGTATTAATGGAGTTCACCTGAGGATCTAGGACAGATAACTGAAGATGGTGTGAAATTTTTGTCACTGTTGCTAAGATAAACTATTAATTCATGACCTTGCCAAACAGGAATTTGTGTCCCATGTAGGGTAGATGGTGATTCCTGGGAAACTACACACTGTTGAAAGCTAGTTATGGGCTCTTGGTCCCGATCCCTTGCCTGTTATTCTCCCTACCTTTGTTCTTTTTTTTTATTCTACTTCCTCATTTTGTCAACTCGAATTCCAACCTGCTAATCTGGGTTTCAGTGAGTGCAACCTTCCCTGACAATCCCAGTGTTGCACTGGACTTTGCCAGGTATCAAGTCCCACTTGCCTTTTGGGTTCTCTGGGTGCTGTCATTCCCGAGGTCAGGTCCCAGCCCATGCCACGTGGTTGCTGGCCTGTTGCTTCTAGCATTACGCAGTCTAATCTAAGTATCACAGCTAATAAGGAACTGTCTGGAGGAACTGTCAGATTCCCTCGTGAAGATAGGTAGAAGTTCTTATATTTGAGGAATGTTGAAATGCCTTGAATATGGAAGACACTAGACCGGAAAAATATGGAAGTGCATAAAAAGATCAGTGAGGAGAAGGGAAACAATGTGAGCACAATTAGAGAACACTGCCAACATCCGTGGTCCAAGACTCTTCAACGTACTACCAGCCGATATCATAAGTTTTGCCGGAACGTAGACAGAAGTTTTCCAGGTGCTGGACAGCTTCCTTCTGCAAGGGCCGGATCAGTCGGGTTGTGATGGCTCTCTGAGCCACAAGGCCTAGCAACATGCAACAGGCCGCTAGGACAAACAGCCTGGTTGACCAGGCGGTCAACAGGGAAGCCTGGTCCTAGGCTGGGCTGCGAGTGTAGAAGAGTCCTTGAAATTGGTCACACACTTAACGTTAACAATTAAATTTTCACAAAGTATAATGTTACATGTATCTGTAAGAATATTGAATTGAATATTGTTTACAATAATTTCAGAGTCATGATGTTCATGTGACGTACAAAGTCTCACTCCACAGAGGGAAGAGGCACTTTTTTTATTGGTATAAACCTTGGTAATAAATA